>NC_088216.1:69294270-69406770 GCF_036934945.1 Oncorhynchus masou masou
CTTCCTCCATCCTCACCTCTGCCACCACATGCAGCAGATACAATGACAAGTTGTTCTGCCCTCTTCTCTGCTCTTGGAGTGATTCCAACAGCAACCACTCCACCTCTCCTCACATGGGATGGAGGGAAATATGTTTCTGTCTGATGAGAAGAGTGAACAGAGACAGGAAGCTGTAAGGAGAGAGAGAGAGAAGAATGGCTGGAAAGAGATAGAGGGAAAGCGGGTTGGATGGAATGGAAATGAATCAAGAGAAAACCGTCCATCCTGGCTCATTCAGCAGTCCTCACTCCTCCTCTCTTCCATCTTTTCATTTTTTCTCTCTTTTTCAAGCTCTTGATCACTCCTCTTTCCCCTCATGCCTGCATTCCTTACGGTTTTGTCTTCCTGCCAAGGAAACTAATCAGAAAGCTCTCTTTCCACTCGATTCTTTGTCTCGCTCTGCTTTTCTCTCTCTCTTTCCATTTGCGCTTTGAAACCATGCTCCTCCCTACACTCTACTGTCTCTACGCACTCCACTGTAGCCAGAGGCCATGCCTGGAGCAAAGGCTTCTAGGAAGGGACCCTGGTTGGGGTGGCTGTTCTCTTGTCCAGCAAGCTTTCTATTGGCCAGAGGTGTGTAGTAAAATAATATTTATTCACCTTCAGGAGAGACTTTGTATGGAGAAGCTCTCATTTCATGAATGACTTCTTTCCCTTTTAAAGAGTTTAGAAAATACTAAATTAAACTATTTTTCTTCAAGATGATTTGATCTGTCTGAACAGCCATCATACTCTGAACCCTCCCTTGTTAGTTAGTTGTAACAATAACTGAATGAAGCCACTTACATCACTGTTTTTCACTCTTTCTCCAGCAGACGAATGCAGTACAGACATGTTTTAATCACAATAGTAAATGTAATAATTGTGTGTGTGTGTGTGTGTGTGTGTGTGTGTGTGTGTGTGTGTGTGTGTGTGTGTGTGTGTGTGTGTGTGTGTGTGTGTGTGTGTGTGTGTGTGTGTGTGTGTGTGTGTGTGTGCATGTATGTATTATATCTGACTATTTTTACTATAAGGCTGACTGTAATCTCAGTGTGAGTAAAGGGGATCTTGACATTCTGTGGCTTTAGAACTTTTAGTACTGTCTGCTATGACATGTTCTGAGGTCAGTCTCTCTCTTCCTGACTCGCCTCCTATCACTACAGATATAGTCCTGATAGACACCCATACCCAGAGACAGGAGCAGCGTGTGCCACATCAGCTGATGGACAAGATGTAACGCCACACTGATTAAGGAACGGGCCTTATCTGTTGTTATAGCGTTGGTGGTAATGGAATGATGACGTCTTATGCTCTAAACCCATACAGACAAACCTACTCTTACAACCGCGTAGTACATACAACTGAACACACACACATACAATCAGTACATGCACAAGACAGTAAAGGATCACATTTTTGTAAACACATCTAAACTTTTGCACGGTGAGATGTCACACCCACAATATATAAGCAAATGATTAACCGTATGCATAAACCACAGAGAAGTTTGCTTATGGTTTTTGACTCATCATGTTATTTTCCTGCAGTGTCTTTTATTTCTGACCAATTGTACGAGATGCATATCAGCCAGCACAGTCTGCCTGAGGGAGATAAGAACCAGTAGATGCTGCAGTTGCAACATCCAACTGAGCCAATGAGTGAGCAGAATGCCTCTCATACCGATCCTGAGCAGATATGCCTGCTGTGCACACCTCCCTCACCTCTCTCTCCCCTCCCCCTCCCCCCCCCCCCCCCGGCTTGTGTGATGACTGTGATAATCTTTGTCTCCAAGGGAGACAACCCAGCAAACCAAAATTGGTTCTGTGAAAGTCCCCAGAACATTGGTTAGGTCACAGGTATGGCAAATGTTCTCATAGCACAACAACTACCCAGTCGTACTGATGATTATACATTTTTTGTATAAAACATTTGCCTGATGTTGCAAGAATGTTCCTAGAACATATTTAATCTGTTCTTTAAAAGTTCCCAGAATGTTTCATTAGGTTGTGGGAACAGTCTGGTGAGAACATTGTGGGGACATCACAAAAGATATGTTCCCAAAACTGTCCAGTTATACTCCTTAGAACAAGTTCCCATTTCTCTCCAGAATGAACATTGATTTGCATTGTAGGTGATATAGAGAAACATGGCATTTAAATTATTGGACAATTGAACAGCATTTCATCATTCAAACACATCCATATTTTTTTGACAGTTTATATGTTGACAATCTGCACGTGGGGTTTTGAACCTGTAATGTTTCATTCCCAAGCCAGGTATTTTATCCTCTAAGACACCAAGGGAGCTCTTTCTCATCTTCTTTTTACTGTATATAGCCTTGTTAGACATAACTAACCCAGGGAAAGACTGGTAACTGGGTTATTCACCATAATATAATAATAATATATCCCATTTAGCAGACGCTTTTGTCCAAAGCGACTTACAAGTCGGCTGGGGCCACTACTTTTACATATGGGTGGACCTACCGGGAATCGAACCCACGGCGCTTGGCGTTGCAAGCGCCATGCTCTACCGACTGAGCCACACAGGACCCATCACTTCCTCCATCCTCTTTATATGCTGCTTACGTCCGGGCCCATATTTACAAAGTATCCAAGGCTATGAATGCTGATCTAGGATCACTTTTGCTTTTCAGATCATGAAATATTAGAGAGGGGAGGACCATGTCAAGCGTCTCCAAGTCGGGATTATATCGGGTGTGTTTTAAAAAGTTGAACAGTCAATTTCTTTTTACAGTTAGTATAAATTCTGCATTTGTGACTGGATTTATAAATATGGGCATCCTCTCTTTTAGTAGATTACATTTGCGACTCAATTTCCAGTAGTTTTTTTTTTTTCAAAAGAAACGTGGTCAAAGAGTATGTGGAACTGAACCTGCAATCATCTGCCAGATGATTAACCACTGCACCACCAAGGGACAGCTGTGATACTGCAGCGGTTTTTCAGTTTAATATGGTCCGTCAGGGGTTGTTCAGTCGAATGTGGTCAATCAAGGTTTTTTCAGGCTAATATGGGTGGCAGGGAGCCAAGTTGTTTAAGCAGTGGGCTAGTAACCAAGAGGTTGCTTGATCAAATCCCCAAGCTCACAAGGTAGAAATCTGTTGTTCTGCCCTTGAATAAGGCTCTGATCTGAAGCTGTCATTGTAAAAAATAATTTGTTTTCTTAACTGACTTGCCTGGTTGAATATACATGAGTATATATTTTTTAATGGTCAATTAGGACACAGAACACAATTTCTGAATAATTAAAATGTCCCATCATCTTCATGTGCTGTGTTCTTGTAACACTGTATATTATGATTTTATTTCTTCATCACATGTTGAAAGTGTTATAAAATATGATTTTTTGTAGGAAAGGGCTTCCTTTAAATAATTTGTATCCTTGGGTATTCATAAACTTCTTAAATACAGGCCCAGAACCAACTTCAGTGTCATAGCTTTCGTTGTGGGAAGGAGGAGCGGACCAAAATGCAGCGTAGTTGTGATTCATTTTATTAAATAAGGAAACTATACACGATTAAACTAACAAAATAACAAACGTACGAAAACCGAAAACAGCCCTATCTGGTGCAAAGCACAGAGACAGGAACAATCACCCACAAACACACAGTGAAACGCAGGCTACCTAAATATGGTTCCCAATCAGAGACAATGACTAACACCAAACAGGCCAAACACAGAAATAGACAAACAAGACATCCAACATAGAATGCCCACTCAGATCACACCCTGACCAATCAAAACATAGAAACATACAAAGTAAACTATGGCCCCCCCCCATCTGTCCGCGGTGGCGGCTCTGGTGCTGGACGTGGCCCCCACTTCACCGCAGTCTTCCCCCACCTTGTCCGCTTCCGTGACCTCCCAGCCACGGCAACCCTGCTTAACAACACGGGACAGAGGGGCAGCTCGGGACAGAGGGGCAGCTCGGGACAGAGGGGCTCTTCAGACTTCGGCAGCAGCTGGTACGTTGTGTTATTACATTATTGGACAGCTGTTGTCGAAGCTACTCTTCCTGGGGTCCACACAAAAACATTACTGGTACGTTGTGTTATTACATTATTGGACAGGCTACTCTTCCTGGGGTCCACACAAAAACATTACTGGTACGTTGTGTTATTACATTATTGGACAGCTGTTGTCGAAGCTACTCTTCCTGGGGTCCACACAAAAACATTACTGGTACGTTGTGTTATTACATTATTGGACAGCTGTTGTCGAAGCTACTCTTCCTGGGGTCCACACAAAAACATTACTGGTACGTTGTGTTATTACATTATTGGACAGCTGTTGTCGAAGCTACTCTTCCTGGGTTCCACACAAAAACAGAAAACATGATAAGTAACAAAACACTGATACACTGATAGACAAGAACAGTCACACAAGTGTCAAATGCAACGATGTACAAACAATACGACAAAATAATAATGTGTGTGTAGATAGTGTGTGTTTGTGTGTCATTTCACAGTACCTATTGTGGCATGAGATGTTTTATAATTTTATTAGTTTAATTTTGCTGTTTGTATCAGGTATGAAGTTAAGGCCCAGATGCAGACCACGTCGAATAAACATATTTCAACAGGGGCAGGCGATAGACAGGTCAAGGCAGGCAGGGGTCAGCAAACCAGAGGAGGGGCAACGGTACCAGACGGTAGGCAGGCTCAGGGTAAGGCAGAGGTCAGTAATCCAGAGGGGGCAAAGGTACAGGTCGACGGGCAGGCTCAGGGGCAGGCAGGCGGGCTCGGAGTCGGGACAGGCAAGGGTCAAAACCAGGAGGGCAAGAAAAGAGAGACTGTTGTTAAAATGGCGCCGGGAGAAATGGCAGCAGTTTTACAGGCGCCCAACCAATTGTGCTACTATTTGGTTTATTTTCAAGTTATTTGTAACTTATTTTGTACATAATGTTTCTGCAATCATATCTTACGGCAAAAAAAGAGCTTCTGCATATCAGGACAGTAATCACTCACCTCAGGTTAGACAAAGATTTTTTTCCACAACAAAGACGACGCACAAGACATTCTCCAAACACCCCACAGGACCGACATCCCCGTTATTTGCAAGAGGAAGCGACGCAGGTACAGAGGACAAAGAGCCGGATGCCTGGTCAGGACCCGGCGAAGGTGACTTGGAAAGCTGCCGTTACTGTCAATACTACTCGCCAACGTGCAATCAATGGACAATGAATTAGACAAGGTATGATCACGAATATCCTACCAACGGGACATTAAAAACTGTAATACCCAATGTTTCACGGAATCGTGGCTGAATGACGACATGGATATTCAGCTAGCGGGATACACGCTGCACCTGCAAGATAGAACAGCACACTCCGGTAAGACGAGATAGGGGGGGGTTGTTTATTTACCACCACAGACAGATGCTGGCACTAAGACCACACTCAGTCAGCTGTATAAGGAAATAAGCAAACAGGAAACCACTCACCCAGAGGCGGCTCTCCTTGTGGCCGGAGACTTTAATGCAGGGAAACTTAAATCAGTTCTACCAAATTTAAATCAACATGTTAAATGTGCAACCAGAGGGGAAAATAATTCTAGATCACCTGTACTCCACACACAGAGACGTGTACAACGCTCACCCTCCATTTCGTAAATCCGACCACAACTCTACCCTCCTGATTCCTGCTTACAAGCTAAAATTAAAGCAGGAAGCACCAGTGACTCGGTCTATAAAAACGTGGTCAGATGAAGCAGATGCTAAACTACAGGACTGTTTTGCTATCACAGACTGTGATACGAGGACGTCGTCTCCACAGTGACTGTACGTACATACCCCAACCAGAAGCCATGGATTACAGGCAACATTCGCACTGAGCTAAAGGGTAGAGTTGTCGCTTTCAAGGTGCAGGACACTAACCCGGAAGCTTACAAGAAATCCTGCTATGCCCTCCGAACCATCAAACAGGCAAAGTGTCAATACAGGGCTAAGATTGAAACATACTACACCAGCTCCGAAGCTCATCTTATGTGGCAGGGATTGCAAACTATTATAGACTACAAAGCGAAGCACAGCTGCGAGCTGCCCAGTGACACGAGCCTACCAGACGAGCTATATCCCTTCTATGCTCGCTTCGAGGCAAGCAACACTGAGGCATGCATGAGAGCATCAGCTGTTCTGGACGACTGTGTGGTCACGCTCTCCATAGACGACGTAAGTAAGACCTTTAAACAGGTCAACATACACAAGGCTGCGGGGCCAGATGGATTACCAGGACGTGTGCTCCGGGCATGTGCTGACTAACTAGCAGGTGTCTTCACTGACATTTTCAACATGGCCCTGATTGAGTCTGTAATACCAACATGTTGCAAGCAGACCACCATAGTCCCTGTGCCCAAGAACACAAAGGCAACCTGCCTAAATGACTACAGACCCGTAGCACTCACGTCCGTAGCCAAGAAGTGCTTTGAAAGGTTGGAAATGGCTCACATCAACACCCCTATCCCAGAAACCCTAGACCCACTCCAATTTCCATACCACCTAAACAGATCCACAGATGATGCAATCTATATTGCACTCCAGACTGCCCTTTCTCACCTGGACAAAAGGAACACTTATGTGAGAATGCTATTCGCTGACTACAGCTCAGCGTTCAACACCATAGTGCCCTCAAAGCTCATCACTAAGCTAAGGATCCTGGGACTAAACACCTCCCTCTGCAACTGGATTCTGGACTTCCTGATGGCCCGCCCCCAGGTGGTGAGGGTAGGTAGCAACTCATCTGCCACGATGATCCTCAACACTGGAGCTCCCCAGGGGTGCGTGCTCAGTCCCCTCCTGTACTCCCTGTTCACCCACGACTGCATGGCCAGGCACAACTCCAACACCATCATTAAGTTTGCAGACGACACAACAGTGGTAGGCCTGATCACAGACAACGACGAGACAGCCTATAGGGAGGAGGTCAGAGACCTGGCCGTGTGGTGCCAGAATAACAACCTATCCCTCAATGTAACCAAGACTAAGGAGATGATTGTGGACGATAGGAAAAGGAGCGCCGAGCACGTCCCCATTCTCATCGACGGGGCTGTAGTGGAGCAGGTTGAGAGCTTCAAATTCCTTGGTGTCCACATTAACAACAAACTAGATTGGTCCAAACACACCAAGACAGTCGTGAAGAGGGCACGACAAAGCCTATTCCCCCTCAGGAAACTTAAAAGATTTGGCATGGGTCCTGAGATCCCCAAAAGGTTCTACAGCTGCTACATCGAGAACATCCTGACTGGTTGCATCATTGCCTGGTACGGCAATTGCTCGGCCTCTGACCGCAAGGCACTACAGAGGGTAGTGCGTACGGCCCAGTACATCACTGGGGCTAAGCTGCCTGCCATCCTGGACCTCTACACCAGGCGGTGTCAGAGGAAGGCCCTAAAAATAGTCAAAGATCACAGTCATAGACTGTTTCTCTCTACCGCATGGCAAGCAGTACCGGAGTGCCAAGTCTAGGTGTTACGTTCCCCAGTTTCTGTGTTGTGGTTTGTGTATTTGTGAGTGTGTGTTTTAGGAAATGGCTTCCTGAAATTCTCCCCAAGCAGCGGATTGGTCGGCTCCCATTGATGATTGGAGAGCTGACCCCGCCCCCTAGTCAGGACGCAGCCGTCTTCAATACCAACTCCTTCTGAAGCTATATAAGCCAGTGTTCTGTTGCTCAGAAGAGAGATGAGGCTGATTAGTGTGTCCCGTGTTGGTTGAGATGACGACGCCAGGACAGCGGAGTCAATCACCACCTTCCGGAGACACCTGAAACCCCACCTCTTCAAGGAATACCTAGGATAGGATAAGTAATCCTTCTCACCACCTGCCATCCTGGACCTCTACACCAGGCGGTGTCCCCTTAATGATTTAGATGCACTATTGTAAAGTGGCTGTTCCACTGGATGTCAGAAGGTGAATTCACCAATTTGTAAGTCGCTCTGGATAAGAGCGTCTGCTAAATGACTTAAATGTAAATGTAAATGTAATGATTGCTGAGAGAGGAGGGTGATGTCCTGTGTTGGTTTTTGCTGAGTGACAGGTTTTTGTTAAGTACGTTGTAGCTGCTGCTTCTAAGGTATGTGTGTCCCCATGAGGCAGTGTTTTTGATTATTGAAATTGTTTGTGATATTCTGTTTCATTTGATCCCATGGGGGAAGGGGAAGGCACCTTGGGAGTACTTAGGCAAGAGGCTTGCGGGCATACATATACCCGTAGTATATACTCTGTCTATGCACACTAGAAGTCCTGGGTGGACCACCCCCTTGTATTTTGGTTAGTGTGCTAGTTAGGTAAGTTGTGGGTAGGCAGGTAAGGTAGGAGAGGGGGTTTTGCTATTTACTTTCTTTGGTTCCGTCCAGCCCCTTTCCCCTAACATTAGCGTGTGACGGAATAAATTCCCTGTAAACGGTAATTCTCTGCCTTTTGTCATCCTTACTCGCACCTACAGTCCCATACCTCTTTCACTCCAGAGAGTTTAGTTGTAGCAGGGTGTTGCGTTCCCTCTTTCGAGAGGCGTATGTAACACTAGGACAAAAAGGCTTCTCAACAGTTTTTACCCCCAAGCCATAAGACTCCTGAACAGATAATCAAATGGTTAACCGGACTATTTGCATTATTGCCCCCCCCCCTCTTTTTTTACACTGCTGCAACTCTCTGTTTATCATATATGCATAGTCACTTACTATACATTCATGTACATACTACCTCAATTGGGCCGACCAACCAGTGCTCCAGCACATTAGCTAACCGGGCTATCTGCGTTGTCCCGCCACCCACGAACCCCTCTTTTACACTACTGCTACTCTCTGTTCATCATATGCATAGTCACTTTAACCATATCTACATGTACATACTACCTCAATCAGCCTGACTAACCGGTGTCTGTATGTAGCCTCGCTACTTTTATAGCCTCGCTACTTTTATAGCCTGTCTTTTTACTGTTTTATTTCTTTACCTACCTATTGTTCACCTAATACCTTTTATGCACTATTGGTTATAGCCTGTAAGTAAGCATTTCACTCTACACATGTTGTATTTGGTGCACGTGACAAATAAAATTTGATTTGTAAAAAGCAGGAGCTGAAACACAACGCTGGTTGACTCAAACATCACAAACAGGTAACAGCCAAACAGTGAACACAGGTAAAAATACACAGGGGATAATGAGGAAGATGGGTGACACCTGGAGGGGGTGGAGACAATCACAAAGACAGGTGAAACAGATCATGGTGTGACAGTTTGCTTGAGTCATTGGAGATGGGAGTTCCATGCGATCATGGCTCTGTATAATACAGGAGGTTGGTGCCACCTTTATTGGGAAGGATGGGCTTGTGGTAGTGGTTTGAGTGGAATGGTATCAAACACGTGGTTTCCATATGTTTGATTCCATTCGCTCCGTTCCGGACATCATGAGCCGTCCTCCGCTCAGCAGTCTCCTGTGCTGTGCTTTGAGGTGAATTAGTTTTGGACTTGGGGACTGTGAAGAGGCCCCTGGTGATATGTCTTGTGGGGTATGTGCTGTATGGCTGTGAGTTGTATGTTATTTGATTATGCAGACGATTTTCATCACATTAATATTTTTTATAACTGAAAGAAGCAAATCTCATCAACACTCAACCAGGAAAGACTGGCATGCATGTTGTTGATGTTAGTTCTGAGCACAACTCCAGTTGAGGTTTAGGTCTTGGAGAATAACTTTTAACTTTTAAGGAGTGGTGGTTGTTTTACGGATGTTGTGCACATAATTGTAGTGAATGCTCAGAGAACATTCCAAGGATATTTAATTTATGATGTCAAGCAAAGATGCACTGAGTTTGAAGGTAGGCCTTGAAATACATCCACAGGTGCACCTCCAATTGACACAAATTATGTCAATTAGCCTATCAGTGTCTCCTGAACCCTCCTGTCTCAACCTCCAGTATTTATGCTGCGGTAGTTTGTGTCGAGGGGCTAGGGTCAGCTTGTTATATCTGGATACTTCTCCTGTCTTATCCGGTGTCCTGTGTGAATTAAGTATGCTCTCTCTAATTCTCTTTCTCTCTTTCTTTCATTCTCTCTCTCGGAGGACCTGAGCCCTAGGCCCATGCCTCAGGTCTACCTGGCATGATGACTCCTTGCTGTCTCCAGTCCACATGGCCGTGCTGCTGCTCCAGTTTCAACTGTTCTGCCTGCGGCTATGGAATCCTGACCTGTTCACCGGACGTGCTACCTGCCCCAGACCTATTATTTGACCATGCTGGTAATTTATGAACATTTGAACATCTTGGCCATGTTCTGTTATAATCTCCACCCGGCACAGCCAGAAGAGGACTGGCCACCCCTCATAGCCTGGTTCCTCTCTAGGTTTCTTCCTAGGTTTTGGCCTTTCTAGGGTTTTTCCTAGCCAACATGCTTCAATACCTGCATTGCTTGCTGTTTGGGGTTTTAGGCTGGGTTTCTGTACAGCACTTTGAAATATATAGCCCTTTGTACATCAGCTGATAAATAAATTTGATTTGATCAGAAGCTTCTAAAGCCATGACATAATTTTCTCGAATTTTCCAAGCTGTTTAAAGGGACAGTCAACTTAGTGTATGTAAACTTCGGACCCACTGGAATTGTGATACAGTGAATTATAAATGAAATAATCTGTAAACAATTGTTGGAAAAATGACATGTCATGCACAAAGGAGATGTCCTAACCGATTTGCCAAAGCTATAGTTTGTTAACAGGAAATTTGTGGATTACTTGAAAAACTAGTTTTCATGTAAACTTCTGACTTCAACTGTCGATAGAGATTCTGTTATCAAAAAATTATTTGGATGTTATTAGGATATTTTTATCCTAATGTTACAATGTTTTTGGTTGCGTACACATATTTAGCAGATGTTATTGCGGGTGTAGCAATGTTAGCTTGTAGCAATGATACATGTCCTTTGGGGTGTGGGGGCAGGGTAAGTGCACGCTGATCTCCTTAATTATATTCTTGACCTTCCTGCGACACCTGGTGTTATAGGTGTCCTGGAGGGCAGGCAGTGAGCACCCAATGGTGCGTTTGGCTGACCATACCACCCTCTGGAGATCCTTGTGGCAGTGGAGTTGCTGTACCAGGCCGTGATTAGGCAATATGCTCTTGACGGTGCTCCTGTTGAACACTGCAAATTTCTTCAGCCTCCTGAGGTTGAAGAGTCACTGCCGTGCCTCCTTCGCTGCGGTGTCCGTGTGGTTTAACCATTTCAGCTCATCGGAGATGTGTACGCCAAGGAACTTTACGTTTTTGACCATCTCCACTGCGGCCCCTTTGAGGTTGGGGGCGTCCCCAACCTGGTTCCCCCTGAAGTCCACAATCAGCTGCTTTCTTTTGCTGACGATGAGGGAGAGGTTATTTACCTGGCACCACGCTGTCAGAAGGCCTTCCTCCTCTCGTCTTTGTTGGTTATCAGGCCTACTACTGTCTTGTTGTCAGCGAACTTGATGATAAAGTTGGAACTGTATGACGCCACGCAGTCGTGGGTGTACAGGAGGACTGAAGGTGCACCCTTGTGGGCCCCGTGTTGAGGATCAGTGTGGAGGAGGTAATGTAGCCTACTTTCACCACCTGGGGGCGGCCCGTCAGGAAGTCCAGGACCCAGTTGCATAGGGAGGAGTTAGGTCCCAGGGTCGTGTAGCTTTGTGATGAGCTTAGAGGGCACTACGGTATTGAAGGCCAATGTTTTTAATGTTATATTTTCATTGAAACCTTATTTTACCAGGTAGGCTAGTTGAGAACAAGTTCTCATTTACAACTGCGACCTGGCCAAGATAAAGCAAAGCAGTTCGACACATACAACAGAGTTACACATGGAATAAACAAACATTCAGTCAATAATACAGTAGCAAAAGTATATATACAGTGTGCAAATGAGGTAGGATAAGGAGGTAAGGCAATAAATAGATCATAGTGGCAAAATAATTACAATATAGCAATTAAATGCTGTAATGTGTGTGTGTGTGTGTGTGTGTGTGTGTGTGTGTGTGCAAGTAGAGATACTGGGGTGCAAAGTAGCTAAATAAATAAAGTATGGGGATGAGGTAGTTGGATGGGCTATTTACATGTGCAGTGATCTGTAAGCTGCTCTGACAGCAGGTGCTTAAAGATAGTGAGGGAGATATGAGTCCCCAGCTTCAGTGATTTTTGCAGTTCGTTCCAATCATTGGCAGCAGAGAACTGGAAGGAAAGGCGGCCAAAGGAAGAATTGGCTTTGGGGGTGACCAGTGAGATATACCTGCTGGAGTGTGTGTTACGGGTGGGTGCTGCTGTGGTGACCAGTGAGCTAAAGCGGGGCTTTACCTAGCAGAGATGTGTAGATGACCTGGAGCCAGTGGGTTTGGCGACGAGTATGAAGCGAGGGCCAGCCAATGAGACTATACAGGTCGCAGTGGTGGGTAATATATGGGGCTTTGATGACAAACTGGATGGCACTGTGATAGACTGATGTGGGGTGCTGCAGGCTCTCAAGTGCTGCCGTTAAAGACACCTCTAAATAATATTCATGTGGCTTTCTTTCCTCTCCAAGTTGTTGTACCTAATTGTTGTTGAATTCCAGTAAACCCTCACAGTAAAAGAGGCACACAGTGCTCCTTGTTTGCTTGGAGCTCAGACACCTCATCGTGACACAAGCTGTTTTTCCCACAGAGGATCAGAATGTCAGATAGTGTTTGTTTATGTGGATGATGCTCGGGGGCTGAGGGCTGAGACACAACAAAAACTACAGCCATGGAAAAACAATATGTAGTGTTGTCTATAAATGCCCTCACCTGAGAGGCACCATTTCTGCATGAGTGATAAGCCAATGGGGACTGTAATGAGGCCTAGCCGACTTGCTCCTGACGCCAGCTCAAGATGAGTACCGTACATATTTCTATTGTCTGTGATGCAGAAGCACTGTCACTTAGATCTGAAGAACTGGCAAATCTAGACATTCTGAATGCTCTATTTCTATTTATTGGGGATTCCCATTAGCTGTTGCCAAGGCAAAACACATTAAGGTACATCACAGAAAAACACAGAAAAACAACAGTACATAAAATAACATCATTACACCACTAAATATCTACGACACAAAATGTATAATACCACCAAACAACAATATTAAAATGTGTATGAATTTAGCATGTAAATCTTGGTGGGACAAACTCCCCCCAAAATGTTTTTGATGCCTGCCAGCACAACACATCTAAATCAAATGTATTGTCACAAGCGCCACATACAACACCTGACAGTGAAATGCTTACTTACAAGCCCTTAACCAACAACAAAGTTTTAATAAAAATACCAACCCCCAAAAATATATAAAGTAACAAATAATTAAAGAGCAGCATTAAAATAACAACAGAGGCAATATACAGGGGGTACCGGTACAAAGTCAATGTGTGGGGGCACCAGTTAGTCGAGGTAATTGAGGTAATATATACAGAAAAGTTTTTAAGTGACTTATGCATAGATAATAACAGAGAGCAGCAGCAGCGTAAAGGGGGGGTCATGAAGTCAATTGATTAGATGTTCAGTGGTCTGATGGCTTGGGGGTAGAAGCTGTTTAGAAGCCTCTTGGACCTAGACTTGGTGCTCTGGTAATGCTTGCCGAGGGAACGGTCTATGACTAGGGTGGCTGGAGTCTTTGACCATATTTAGGGTCTTCTGTGGGGGCCTGGTATAGAGGTCCTGGATGGCAGGAAGCTTGGCCCCAGTGATGTACTGGGCCGTACGCACTACCCTCTGTAGTGTCTTGCGGTCAGAAGGCCGAGCAGTTGCCGTACCAGGCAGTGATGCAACCAGTCAGGATGCTCTCGATGGTGCAGCTGTAGAACCTTTTGAGGATCTGAGGACCCATGCCAAAACTTTTCAGTCTCCTGAGGGGGAATAGGTTTTGTCATGCCCTCTTCATGACTGTCTTGGTGTGATTGGATCATGTTAGTATGTTGGTGTTGAGGACACCAAGGAAATTGAAGCTCTCAACCTGCTCCACCACAGCCCTGTCGATGAAAATGGGGGTGTGCTCGGACCTCCTTTTCCTGTGGTCCACAGTCATCTCCTTAGTCTTGATCACATTGAGGGAGAGGTTGTTGTCCTGGCACCACAAACCCAGGTCTCTGACCTCCTCTCTATATTCCGGTTGTCTCATTGTTGTTGGTGATCAGGCCTACCATTGTTGTGTCATCGGCAAACTTAATGATGGTGTTGGGGTTTTGCCTGGCTGTGCAGTCATGAGTGAACAGGGAGTACAGGAGAGGACTGAGGGGCCCCCGTGTCAGTGTGGCAGATGTGTTGATACCTATCCACACCACCTGGGGGCGGCCCTTCAGGAAATCCAGGGTCCAGTTGCAGAGGGTGGTGTTTAGTTAGTCCCAAAGTCCTTAGTTTAGTGATGAGCTTGGAGGGCACTATGGTGTTAAACGCTGAGCTGTAGTCAAAGAATAGCATTCTCACAGTGTTCCTTTTGTCCAGGTGTGAAAGGGCAGTGTGGAGTGCAATAGAGAATACATCGTCTGTGGATCTGTTGGGACGGTATGTAAATTGGAATGGGTCTAGGGTTTCTGAGATAATGGTGTTGATGTGAGCCATGACCAGCCTTTCAAAGCACTTCATGGCTACAGACGTGAGTGCTACGGGTCGGTAGTAATTTAGGCAGGTTACCTTAGTCTTCTTTGGCACAGGGAAACCTGTTGGTATTACAGACTTAGACAGGTAGAGGTTGAAAATGTCAGCGAAGACACTCACCAGTTGGTCAACTCGGAGTACACATCCTGGTACATCCAGTCCCGCCCCGCAGCCTTGTGAATGTTGACCTGTTTAAAGGTCTTACTCACATCGGCTGCGGAGAGCGTTATCACACAGTCATCCGGGACAGCTGGTGCTCTCATGCATGTTTCAGTGTTACTTGCCTCAAAGCGAGCATAGAAGTAGTTCAGCTCATCTGATAGGCTCGTGTCACTGGGCAGCTCTCGGCTGTGCTTCCCTTTGTAGTCTAACCGTTTGCAAGCCCTGCCACATCTGACGAGCATCAGAGTCTGGGTATTATGATTCGATCTTAGTCCTCTATTAAAGCTTTGCCTGTTTGATGGTTGTCAGGGGGCATAGCGGGATTTCTTATAAGCTTCCGGGTTAGTGTCCCGCTCCTTGAAGCGGAAGCTCTACCCTTTAGCTCTGCTCTGGTTGGGGTATATACGTACAGTCACTGTGGGGGCAACGTCATCAATGCACTTATTGATGAAGCCAGTGAATGATGTGGTGTACTCCTCAATGCCATTGGAAGAATCCCGGAACATATTGCAGTCTGTGCTAGCAAAACAGTCCTGTAACTTAGCATCTGCTTCATCTGACCACTTTTTTATTGACCGAGTCATTGCTGCTTCCTACTTTAACTTTTGCTTTTAGCAGGAATCAGGAGGATAGAATTATGGTCAGATTTGACAATATGGAGGACGAGGGAGAGCTTTGTACGCATCTCTATGTGTGGAGTAAAGGTGGTCTAGATTTTTCCCCTCTGGTTGTACATTTAACATGCTGATAGAAATGAGGTTAAAGTCCCCGGCCACTAGGAGCGCCACCTCTGGATGAGAGTTTTCCTGTTTGCTTATGGCGGTATACAGCTCACTGAGTGCGGTCTTAGTGCCAGCATTGGTCTGTGGTATTATGTAGACAGCTATGAAAAATTCAGATAAACTCTCCAGGTAGATAGTGTGGTCTATAGCTTATCATGAGATACTCTACCTCAGGCGAGCAAAACCTTGAGACTTAGATATCGTGCACCCGCATTTGTTTCCAAATATACATAGAACGCCACCACTTGTCTTACCAGAGGCTGCTGTTCTATCCTGCCAGTGCAATGTATAACTTGCCTGCTGTATTTTATTAATGTCGTCGTTCAGCCACGACTCTGTGAAACAAAAGATATTCGTTTTTAATGCCCCATTGGTAGGATATAAATGCTTTTAGTTTGTCCAATTTATTTTCCAGCGATTGTATGTTGGCCAGTAGTACAGATGGCAAGGGAAGATTAGCCACTCGTCGGCAGATCCTCACAAGGCACCCCGATCTCTTTCCTCAATATCTTTTCCGTCTCTTCTCCAGCGAATGATGGGGATGAGGGCCTGTTCGGGTGTCTGGTGTCAATCCCTCTTGTCCGACTCATTAAAGAGAAATCTTTGTCCAGTTCAAGGTGAGTAATCACTGTTCTGATTTCCAGAAGCTCTTTTCAGTCATAAGAGACGGTAGAGGCAACATTATGTACAAAATAAGTTACAAAAAATGTGATTTTTTTTTTTAAATAGCACGGTTGGTTAAGAGCCCATGAAAAGGCAACCATCCTCTCCTGTGCTATCTTACGTTGGACAATATACTAATTTGACTATAATGTTGACAAACAGTGCCCACAAACTGTTAGGGCCTATATAAAGTTGTCCCAACACCATACCACAGCTACACATGGCTATTAGCGGAGCCTAGTCTGGCAGCGAAACAGTTCATTCAGCCTCATTTACTGCCTTTAAAAAATATATAGCTGATATGTCTGACTTGCTTAAACAAATGTGGTTTCTACTGACAATTGAGATGTACAAACTATGGCATAAGGGGATGACGATCGAATAAGAGGCAATCCGTAATTTTGATTAAGACATTGAGCGAGCTAGGACGGACGTAGTCAATATAACTATTTGTTCATCACTTTTGAAATGTACAGCGACAGAATTCATAACATGGGCCGTTCTTACAGTATTCTCCCTGTACACCAGGTCAGAACCCGTAGGATAAATATAGGGAGCATATAAACAGACAATGAAAGCTCTTACAATATTGGATGATGTTATTTCTCTACAACAGGCTATAAGCTACATGTACACCACCAAATCAGAACAGCAGGCTAAATTATGAAGGGAAAAGGGACCAAATGATCAGGGTGAGGCACATGGTCTACTAACAGCTTACTACACAACATACACTTAGTATTACTTTCTTAGCTACAGTATATAGTATATCTCCCTGGCATATAAATAATTTATGCAGCAGCATACAAGACATTTTTGGACTCACCTTGTTGTGCTGTGCTCACTTGAACAGGAAGGTGCCGCAGCGGTCCTTAGTGGACACATTTTGTCATCAAAGTCTGGCATTCTCTGGATTTATGGTGCTTTAAGACAACTTGGAATTCTGAAAAAAACAAGGTTGAATCATGACGTCATCTTCAGGTCGTAGCTCTAGAAAGAGGCCAGAGTTCCCGACTTGGAATTCTGAGTTGGATGACCGTTCAAAACTTATTTTCCCAGTTGAAGCTTGGTTTTTTCCCAGTTTCCAATGGTCTTAAACTCACTGAAGTCTGAGACTTCCCCATTCCGAGTATACTGTTGTTTTGAGCACGGCAGATGTCATGCTGGATTGACAGCATGATCAATGTTGAATATTTATCATTTTAAGCTTGGAAAAGAGACCCTTAAACCAAGATCCTTAAACCAAGACTTAGACCACAAATCCACTCCACTGAATAGCAGGCTAGTGATTGCTTTGCAATGCTTGCAGTTAGCCACTGATTCCTTCCAAACCACTCATTGTTGAATTTGCGATTTCCAACTTGTGTAATGTTTATGTCCAATGGACGATGATGTTTAATCTTTAATGTCTCATCATAATTTCTCTTCATATGACAAGGATTGAAACGGATTGGCCAGTAGATTGTCGACTCTATTCATGATGATGACTGCTAGCTTGCTAGCTAAGACTTTGAAAGTATGATGTTGACATGATGTCACGCCCTGGACTTAGTATTTTGTGTTTTCAGGGTGTGACATGGGTTATTTATGTGATGTGTTTTGTCTAGGTTTCTTTTGTAGGTAATGGGATTGTGGTGTAGTATAGTAGTATGAAAGTCTATGGTTGCCTGGAGTGGTTTTCAATCAGAGGCAGGTGTTTATCATTATCTCTGATTGGGAACCATATTTAGGCAGCCATATTCTTTGAGTATTTCGTGGGTGATTGTTCCTGTCTCTGTGTTTGTTTGCACCAGATAGGCTCAGTCACTTTGGATTTTATTTTTTCCTGGTTTTGGAAGAGAACGTGAGCCGGGTGCACCATTCTCCTTGCGGAGATGGTGCAAAATCGATCAGCACAGTCGGTCCCTGGGATTGGGCTGGCCAACACGATTCGGTTTGCTTGGAAGGAAAAGGAGTTGGAGCCTTTAGGACGGGAAACTTTTGGAAGGACAATCTTGATGGGGATTCTAAAGCTGACGGTGAAGGACGTGTTTTGTTTCCAAGGCAACTCGTTGGAGGGAGCATACGACGTGGCACTAAATACAGAGGAGAAACATGATGATATCCTGAGAAGAGCAAGAGCGGTGGGAGGTGAGAGGCCGATGAGCCATTATGAAATAACAAGCCTGGCGAAGAACAACTTTAGGGTTGTAACTGTCAACATGTACAACCCATACGTTAAGGACGAAGAGGTGAGGGCCTTTCTGGGGAGATACATGGATAACGTCTCCTCAGCAAGGCACCTCAAAGACTCCCTTGGGTTTTGGAATGGGAGGAGAGGCTTCCAGGCCCTCCTCAGGGTGGACCCAAAGGGACATGGTGGCTACCTCCATCCTCCTGCTATGTTCTCCCTAGGGGCTGACAGGGGGACGTTGTTTTATGCACATCAGCCCCCATTTTGCAGGTGCTGTATGGCCTACGGACACATCTTCGCCTCGTGCAGCACAAGAAAATGCAGATTTTGTGGATCTGGGGAGCACGAGGCGAAGGATTGTGACGAGCCTAAGATGTGCCACGGGTGTGGCTCGTTAGCACACCTGTGGCTGGGGTGCCCGGCTCGTCAGAGGTCATACGCGTCTGCGGCTGGGGGGGGAGAGCAGGAGTGGGGGGTGGGGGAAGAAGAGGAGGGGAAGGAAGCATGCCTCATGACCAGAGTACAGGTCCAGAGGGGAAGGCGGCAAGGAAGGAGGAGGGGCATGAAGCGGAGGATGGAAGACAGAAGGAAACGGAAGGCACGGGAGTAGGAGAACCAGGAAAAGCGGCGGAAGAAGGCAACCGAGTGGAGGAGCATGAGAGAGAAGAAAGCGAGGGAGGGGTGGTGGAGAAGGAGACGGTGGAAGAGCAAGTGGACTGGGGGGAAAGTGCCCTGGTGGAAGAGATGAGGGGTATGGTGGAGGAGCTGGCGGGGGGGTGGTATCTCTCCACTGCCGCCATCACCAAAGAAGAGAGTGAAGAGGAGGGTGCGATTGGCCGACAGTGAGAGAGAGGGGATGGCCAAGAGAGCGATGGGGGTGGGAGAAACCTCTGGGTTGCTGCTGGTTTCCCCAGGCCCTCAACTTCTGTTGGGTGGGGACACACCTAACAAGACCCAGGACTGGGTACAGGAGGAGGTGGGGAGTTTTTTGTTTGGGGACTCAGCCTCCCCTATTTTTTTCCAAACTAGCAGCAGCGCTGGGGAGGGGGAGGGGTGTGGGAGTAGACCCAGGGTGCAGGGCACCCCGGAGCCAAACACTATTCCTGCATCCTGGGTTGGCGAGATGGAGGAAGAGACGTCGGGAGTACGGATGGTGTTATCACCGGTAGATATGGAGCAGGGGAGCATCGGGTGAGTCTCCTGGTTTTGTTTTTTTCTGTCTGGGTTTAGTATTTGAGTGTATTACATGGTTTTATTTTATTCTTTCGTGGGGTCTAATTTTACTTTTGTTAGTTTAAATGTAAGGGGTTTAAGGGATTTTGTGAAGAGGAGGGCGGTTTTTAGTTATCTGGAGGGTGTGGGGTTTGATTTTTGTTTTTTACAGGAGGTTCACCTGAGGGATGGAGGGGATGTTAGTAGGTTTAAGAGGGAGTGGGACAAGGGGGAGTCGGTTTGGGGTATTGGGGGGGTGCACTCATCGGGGGTAGGGATTTTGTGTGGGCACAGGGAGGAAAAAGTGGAGGGTTCTTTTGTGGTGATGCAGGGGAGGGTTATAGGGGTGGATGTCACAATAAGGGATTGTAAATTTAGATTAGTGGTGGTGTATGGGCCACAGGTGGTGGCAGACAGGAGGGAGATGGTGGACTGTCTGCCGCCCCTGTGCGTCACAAATAGGAAATTAGTGATAGGGGGGGACTTTAATACAGATTTAGGAATAGGGGGGGATAGCAGTGCAGGCGCCAGCACCGGGCTAATGGCCTGCCATGGTCTGGTTGATGGTGGCCTGCACACTACTCCGAAAATGGCCGGTCCTACATGGCGCAACTCCAGGGGGGTTGCGCGGAGGCTCGACTATATTTTTGTACCCAGGTCTTTGGGTAAGTTGTCTGGGCGGCTGTTGCCTGTTTTCTTTTCGGATCACGACGGGGTGCTCCTGCAGGTGGGGTCGCCAGTCTGCCTCTTTGGTAGGGGGTCCTGGAAGTTAGATCGGGATGTGCTGGAGGAGCAGGCTTTTGTTGATGGGTTTTTTGGTTTCTTTTGGAGGCTTCAGAGTGTTAGGTCGATTAGGATTTGGGGAGAAGTTCATAGGATGGATTCGTACATTATATGTCGGAGCGGGGTGCCGAGTTAGTGTAAATAGTCACTTGGGTGATGTTTTTGACCTCTCGTCTGGGGTCAGGCAGGGGTGCCCACTCTCGGCTCTCCTCTTTGTTCTGTACATGGAGCCTCTGGGGGCTGCCATTAGGGCAGACACAGGGGTGGAAGGCTTGTTGATCCCTGGAAGTGGTGGGCTGCGTGTTAAGATGACGCAGTACGCCGACGACACTTGCTTGCTGCTGTGCAAGGACTCGTGCCTGACAAGGTCCCTTGCCATCTTTGGGGATTTCACCTGAGCGTCGGGAGCGGTTCTGAACCATGCAAAGTCTTCCGTCATGTTGTTCGGAAGATGGCGCGGTAGAACGGATGTGCCTGGGGGGTTCTCTCTGTGAGGGGGCCCTGAGGATTCTCGGGGTCCATTTTGAGACCTCCAGCTCAGCGACGCTAAACTGGAACATGCGTATCGCAGTGGTACAGAGGAAGCTAGCAATGTGGAAGGCTAGGTATTTGTCTTTTATGGGCAAAGTCCTGGTCCTAAAGATGGATGTGTTGCCGTCTCTTTTGTTTTTGGCGTACATCTACCCATTGCCGGCTTTTCTGAGGAGGCCTCTAGTGAGGCTTGTGTTTCAGTTCATGTGGAGTGGCAGGTGCGAGTGGGTCGCCAGGGCACGCATGCTCTGTCCCATCGGGGAGGGAGGTAGGGGGATACCACATTTCCCCCTCAAGCTGGACGCAATTTTTGTTTCTTTCTTGTTAACGGAGCTTGCTCATCCAGTGATACACCCGTCCGGTTACCTCCTGCGGGTGTTCTTCTCGTATCAGGCGAGAAGCCTAATGGTGTGGTCTAACACGGGTCCTCGGGCGGAACAGCTGCCATGGCACTTTGGTCATGCGGCCAAGTGGCTGCGTGCGCACCCTGAGGTTGAAGTTGCCCGAGTAGGTTTAGGTCACAGGTACCTGTACGAGGAGGTCAGAAAGGCAGGGAGTCCGGCGCCTGTAGTGGGCATCTCGGAAGTCGTCTGGGAGGGAGTGCAGGCGCGGGGTCTGGACAACAGGCTCAAGGACCTGAATTGGTTGAGCCTCCATAAGTGTTTGCCGGTACGTTCCATCATGTACCGGTATAGTTTGGTGCAATCCCCCACCTGTCCAAGATCCTCTTGTGGCAGGGAGGAACTGTGCCTTTGCCGGAGTAGTATGGGCTAGGGCACGGGTGTTGTTAGGCTTGGTAAGGGGGGATTTTGTATTGACGTGGGCCAGGTTAGAGATGGGTGTAGAGATAGCGAGAGGGATGGATAGGGACAGGTTTCTGCTCTGGCTTCTTATGAGTATCTTTAAATGGGGGCTGTGGGAAGCCAGGCAGAACATGGTGAAGATAGGGAGAGATTGGGGGGTGGAAGGGATAGTGAGGAGGGTGGAAGGAGATTTGAGGGGCAGGATGAAGAGGGAGGAGAGGAAGTGGGGGCAGCATGCTGCTCGGGAGAGGTGGAAGGGGGGTTTAGGGCTGGGTGTCATTTAGATTTGTAAGGGGATAGATTAGGGACTTGGAGATAGGGAAAGGTAGTTTGTAGGGTGACGGGGAGGGAAGATGCTCCCCTGAGGTTTTGTTTGGGGTTTTTGTTTTGTTAAAATTAAAATACCATTATTGGAGTATGTATGAAAATTGAGTTGTAAAGAATGAATGGTATTGAAGGTAATAAATTATTTTTTATTTTTAAAAAATTTAAAAAATAGGGCTGTTTTGTGTTTTCACGTTTATTGTTTTTATATATTGTTCGTATTTTTCATCTTTATTAAAGATGTTTACAAATAACCACGCTGCATTTTGGTCCTCCTCTCCTTCGACAGAAAACCTTAACACATGATCAGTCCAATCAAAGCTACTGTAGATATAGCGTGATTTGACGTTGTTTTCTCTGTGGCAAATGGCCTTGAGCCTTCTTGGATGGGCACTTCTAATGTAACTCTATGGCAGCACCCAAGGGGCTTGAATTCTCTAGCTCTCCCCGTAGATTTTGCTGTGCCGTAGTGTCCCCGTGAGTGACAGAACACTGAGACAATTATGGCGCAACTCAAGAACATTACCAACCCCTACACTCCGTATTTTCCACTGGCTGTCCCAACACCACAGAAAAAACTAAGCTAGGCTGAAACCTGCATTTTGGATCATGTTTGTATGCGGCTTTATTAACTAAAATATGTATAAATATTTGCAAACAAATGTGTCACGTATTAATGCCAAAATAACATGCAAAACAGGCAAAACAAAATATATGTATATGCATTTTATACATTTTATATCAAAACTATTAAATAACACATATGGAATCATGTAGTAACCAAAAAAGTGGAAATCAAATCTACATATTATAGATTCTTCAATGCCAAGAGTGTGCAAAGCTGTCATCAAGGCAAAGGGTGGCTACTTTGAAGAATCTCAAATATAAAATAAATGTTGATTTTTTTAAATACTTTTTTGGTTACATATGATTCCATATGTGTTATTTCATAGTTTTGATATATATATATTCTAAAATTGATCAAATAATTTTTTTCCCTCATCAATCTACACACAATACCCCACACAAAATTCCTGCCGTGCGTTTTGCTCTGGTGTACTGTCAACTGTGGGAGTCCAATCAAGTGGTCGAGTCCAATCAAGTTGTAGAAACATTTCAAGGATGATCACCTGTGCTCAATTTCGAGTCTCATAGCAAAGGGTCTGAATACTTATGTACAGTGCCTTCGGAAAGTATTCAGACCCCTTCACTTTTTCCACATTTTGTTACGTTACAGCCTTATTCTAAAAATGTTCCTCAATCTACAAACAGTGCCCCAAAATGATATATATTTTTACATTTTTGCTAATTTATTACAAATTTAACACTGAAAAATTACATTTACGTAAGTACTCAAACCCTTTACTCAGTACTTTGTTGAAGCAACTTTGGCAGCGATTACAGTATGGAATCTTCATGGGTATGACGCTTCAAGCTTGGCACACATGTATTTGGAGAGTTTCTCCCATTCTTCTCTGCAGATTGTCTCATGCTCTGTCAGGTTGGATGGGGAGCATTGCTTCACAGCTATTTTCAGGGCTCTCCAGAAATGTTCGATCAGGTTCAAGTCCGGGCTCTGTCTGTGTTACCGATGTGAAATAGCTAGCTGGTTAGCGGTGGTGCGCGCTAATAGCGTTTCAATTGGTGACGTCACACGCTTTGAGACCTTGAAGTAGTGGTTCCCCTTGCTCTGCAAGGGTCACGGCTTTTGTGGAGCGATGGGTAACGATGCTTCGTGGGTGCTAGTTGTTGATGTGTGCAAAGGGTCCCTGGTTCGAGCCCGGGTAGGGGCGAGGGGACGGACTAAAGT
Organism: Oncorhynchus masou masou; assembly: GCF_036934945.1. Classification (NCBI taxonomy): domain Eukaryota; kingdom Metazoa; phylum Chordata; class Actinopteri; order Salmoniformes; family Salmonidae; genus Oncorhynchus; species Oncorhynchus masou. Next base: position 69,318,159 of record NC_088216.1, read on the forward strand.
TATACTGTTACATCGGGGTCACTCAAGGACATTCAGAGACTTGTCCCGAAGCCACTCCTGCGTTGTCTTTTCTGTGTGCTTTGGGTTGTTGTCCTATTGGAAGGATCTCAAAGATCTCTCTGTACTTTGCTCCATTCATCTTTCCCTTGATCCTGACTAGTCTCCCAGTCCCTGCTGTTGAAAAACATCCACACAGCATGACGCTGCCAACACCATGCTTCACCGTAGGAACGGTGCAGGGTTACGTCCAGACGTATTCAATCTTGGTTTCATCAGACCAGAGAATCTTGTTTCTCATGGTCTGAGAGTCTTTACATACCTTTTGGAAAACTCCAAGCAGGCTATCATGTACATTTTCCCCTTCTGGCCACTCTACCTTAAATGCCTAATTGGTGGAGTGCTGCAGAGATGGTTGTCCTTCTGGAAGGTTCTCACATCTCCACAGAGGAACTCTGGAGCTCTGTCAGAGTGACCATCAGGTTCTTGGTCACATCCCTGACCACTTCTCCGCTCAGTTTGGTGGGGTGGCCAAATCAAGGAAGAGTCTTGGTGGTTCCAAACTTCTTCCATTTAAGAATGATGGAGGCCACTGTGTTCTTAGGGATCTTCAATGCTGCAGAAATGTTTTGGTACCCTTCACCAGATCTGTGCCTCAACACAATCCTGTCTCAGAGCTCTACGGGACAATTTCTTTGACCTTATGGCTTGGGTTTTGCTCTGACATGCACTGTCAACTGTGGGACCACAAAGGCGGAGGTGTTGCTAAAATATATGACAGAACATTTAAATGTACAAAAACAAAAATGACTGCATTTTCATCTTTTGAGCTTCTAGTCATGAAATCTGTGTAGCCTACTCAATCACTTTTTATAGCTGCTGTTTACAGGCCTCCTGGGCAATATACAGCGTTCCTCACTGAGTTCCCTGAAATCCTATCGGACCTTGTAGTCATGGCAGATAATATTCACATTTTTGGTGACTTTAATTTTCACATGGAAAAGTCCAGAGATCCACTCCAAAAGGCTTTTGGAGCCATCATCGACTCAATTTTTTCCCATTCCTCCTTGCAAAACAGCTCGAGCTCGGTGAGGTTGGATGGCGAGCATTTGTGAACAGCAGTTTTCAGTTCTTTCCACAGATTCTCGATTGGATTCAGGTCTGGACTTTGACTTGGCCATTCTAACACCTGGATGTGTTTATTTTTTAACCATTCCATTGTAGATTTTGCTTTATGTTTTGGATCATTGTCTTGTTGGAAGACAAATCTCCGTCCCAGTCTCAAGTCTTTTGCAAACTCCATCAGGTTTTCTTCCAGAATGGTCCTGTATTTGGCTCCATCCATCTTCCCATCAATTTTAACCATCTTCCCTGTCCCTGCTGAAGAAAAGCAGGCCCAAACCATGATGCTGCCACCACCATGTTTGACAGTGGGGATGGTGTTTTCAGGGTGATGTGCTGTGTTGCTTTTACGCCAAACATAACGTTTTGCATTGTTGCCAAAAGTTCAATTTTGGTTTCATCTGACCAGAACACCTTCTTCCACATGTTTGGTGTGTCTCCCAGGTGGCTTGTGGCAAACTTTAAACGACACTTTTTATGGATATCTTTAAGAAATGGCTTTCTTCTTGCCACTCTTCCATAAAGGCCAGATTTGTGCAATATACGACTGATTGTTGTCCTATGGACAGTCTCCCACCTCAGCTGTAGATCTCTGCAGTTCATCCAGAGTGATCATGGGCCTCTTGGCTGCATCTCTGATCAGTCTTCTCCTTGTATGAGCTGAAAGTTTAGAGGGACGGCCAGGTCTTGGTAGATTTGCAGTGGTCTGATACTCCTTCCATTTCAATATTATCGCTTGCACAGTGCTCCTTGGGATGTTTAAAGCTTGGGACATCTTTTTGTATCCAAATCTGGCTTTAAACTTCTTCACAACAGTATCTCGGACCTGCCTGGTGTGTTCCTTGTTCTTCATGATGCTCTCTGCGCTTTTAACGGACCTCTGAGACTATCACAGTGCAGGTGCATTTATACGGAGACTTGATTACACACAGGTGGATTGTATGTATCATCATTAGTCATTTAGGTCAACATTGGATCATTCAGAGATCCTCACTGAACTTCTGGAGAGAGTTTGCTGCTCTGAAAGTAAAGGGGCTGAATAATTTTGCACGCCCAATTTTTCAGTTTTTGATTTGTTAAAAAAGTTTGAAATATCCAATAAATGTCGTTCCACTTCATGATTGTGTCCCACTTGTTGTTGATTCTTCACAAAAAATACAGTTTTATATCTTTATGTTTGAAGCCTGAAATGTGGCAAAAGGTCGCAAAGTTCAAGGGGGCCGAATACTTTCGCAAGGCACTGTAAATAGTGAAGCCGGGGAGGAACCCGGGAAGAAGACCCCTCTCAAGAGCAAGAACATCAAATTCCAGCCTTACTGCCCATATTGCAATAGTAAGGGGCACTTCATTGGCTCATGCCCCAGGGTAAAAAAGCTCACTCAAACTCAATTGAGGGCCTGGATCACTTCAAGCGAGCGATGCTACAAGTGTGCCCGTAGCCATAAGGTGGAGACCTGCACATTGAGGAAACCCTGCAACCGCTGTAATGAAATCCATCTCACCGTGTTGCATGATGTAATTCCCCAAGCACAGAAGGAGCAGGATATGCTCATGGTAGGAGCTGCAAAGGAGATGTAACTCGAACAGCAGAACCAGTCTCCAAGGTTCATGTTGAAGGTGGTCAAGGTCACTCTGCAAAGTGAAGGGAGAAGCATTGATACATTCGCCGTTCTAGATGATGGGTCAGAAAGAACAATAATTCTCACGGCGGCCACCCGTCAGCTTAAACTGGAGGGGACCCCCGAGACCCTTAATCTCAGAATGGTGCGACATGATGTTATCCAAATGAAAGGCTCTGCTGTAACCTTTAGCATTTCACCTTCAGGAAACAGGGACGTGGCCTATAACATCACCAATGCCTTCACCGCAGATGGCTTGAATCTCGCAGAGCACTCCTGCCCGGTAAGTGTTCTACAGAAAGAATATCCTCATCTACGAGGATTGCCTCCTCCTAACCTGGCCAGAGTAGCGCCACTTATGCTGATTGGGTCAGACCACCCACATCTCATCACCCCGACTAAGCCTATACGAGCTGGACCAGAAGGAGGGCCCATTGCTGTCCATACATCCTTGGGTTGGGCAGTGCAAGGTCCATCCCATCTACTTCTCTCCACCCAAGCTGTACAGTCACAGCAAGTCCTCTTCACCAGAAGCAATCCAGATCCATTCCCCTGTGCAGCCACTGACCTCCTTCGGAATGTTGATATGCTCTGGAAGATGGACACCTTCTCCAACCGGAAGCTACAGGAGGTCACTCGCTCGAAACATGACTCCTATGCATTAGACCTCCTGGAGAAGAGCACCACCACCACTGATATGGATGGCGTTCGGAAATATGCAACCCCACTGCTACGGGTGCCCAACCATCCTCCTCTGGCAACCACGACACGGGCTGTACTCCCACTACTGCGTGGAACAGAGCGACGTCTGATGAAGAATCCTGAGCTTGCAGAAGTTCATAACCGAGAGATTCATAACCTTGTGAAGGCAGGCTACGTCACTGAAGTGACAGCTCATGAAGAGGGAAACGCACTCTGTGAATCCTGGTATCTCCCTCACCATGTTATCCAGCAACATGGTGGGAAGTATAGACTTGTCTTCAACTGTTCATTCCAAGCTGCTGGTCAAAGCCTGAATGACTGTCTACTCCCCGGACCAACCTTAGGTCCTTCCTTGCTCGGTGTCCTTTTCCGGTTCCGGCAGCACTCTACAGCCATCAGGGGAGACATCAAAGCCATGTTTCATCAGATTAGTTTACTGCCTTCCGACAACACACTCCTCGGGTTTATATGGCGAGATATGGAATGAGATGCAGAGCCCACAATCTATGAATGGCAGGTACTCCCATTTGGCACCACCTGCAGTCCTTGCTGTGCCATATACGCTCTGCAGAGACACGCACGGGATCTTCCAGACAGTGACCCAGAAGTATTGGATTCAGTGGAAAATGCCTTCTATGTGGATAACTGCTTACAGAGCGTCCCATCCACGGCTGAAGCGAAAGCACTCCTTGATAAAGTACGGAATCTCCTGTCCAAAGGGGGATTTGAGGTACGACAGTGGGCTAGTTATCCAGCACCTCCCGCCACAAGCTAGGTCCAGTAGCAGTGAACTACAGCTAACGCAGTCTGGTGCTAACCCAGAAGAGCCCACTCTAGGACTGAGGTGGAGCTGCATACCGGATACCCTGGGGTATAATCACCGCTCATCCTCAAGTATCGAAACCCCCACTCTGCGCACCATCTATTGGACACTGGCCAGCCAATACGATCCCCTTGGGTATATCCTGCCATACACAACACGGGCCAAAGTCCAGGACCTGTGGCAGACCAAGAAGGACTGGGATGAACCAATCCACCCGGCTGACCTAGTGGAACGATGGATCTGTTGGGATACGGAGTTAACGGAGCTCTCTGATGTCCAAATGCCAAGATGTTATGTACCATCCTGGGCTGACCAACTGGGATCATGCCTGGAACTGCATGTGTTCTGTGATGCTTCGGAGCGAGCTTATGGGGCTGTTTTCTATCTTAGAGTGGAGGATAAGGCAGGCCACAACCATGTCTCAGTTGTCATGGCCAGGCCCAGGGTCGCACCCAAGAAGCAGTTGTCAATGCCTAGGCTGGAACTCAGTGCTGCCCTTTCCGGACCCCAGTTGGTCTCTACCTTGCGAGCCGAGCTCACCTTGCCAATCCAACGGGTCATCTACTGGAGTGATTCGACCACTGTATTGACCTGGCTCATGTCGGAGTCCTGCAGGTATAAGGTGTTTGTCGGAACTCGCATTGCGGAAATCCAAGACCTAACAGAAGTCCAGGACTGGAGGTATGTTGATAGCATAAACAATCCTGCTGATGACGTTACTCGTGGTAAAACTCTTAAGGAATTGGCTCCACCCCATCGCTGGAGCTTGGGACCACCATTCTTGTCCCAACCAGAGAACGAGTGGCCGACAGCCCCCAGGCGTGCGGCCCCTCCGCAACCAACTGATTCTCATGAGTTAAGGAAGTCCGCCCAATGCTACAGCATCTCTACGGAACCAACAACGGCTCTCCCTGACCTAACACAATCCCAAACACTGCCGGATCTGATCGCCGCCACAACCCAAACCTCAGATGGGGTGGCTTCTATACCCACCTCCCTCGCGGCAGAGACACTACTCCTCCAGCAAGCACAAGCAGTTAGCTTCCCTGAGGAGTTAAAAGCTCTGAAAGCCGGTAGGGAAGTGGCTAAGGACAGCCGTCTTCTCTCTCTTGCCCCAGAATATGATCCAATCCTTGGCGTGATCAGAGTCGGAGGGAGGCTGCGCCAAGCAGAAGTTTTGGACCCAGATGCTATCCACCCAATTATCATTGACTCCAGACACCCTCTTACCAGGCTCCTCATCAAGAGTTATGATGAGAGGCTTCTCCACCCAGGGCCAGAGAGGGTCTATGGGGAGATGAGGCGGAAGTACTGGATAATTGGAGGACGAGGAGCCATTCGCAAGCACCAATACACCTGCGTAGAATATCAGAGATGGCGGGCCGGAGCTACGGTGCCCAAAATGGCAAATTTACCCCCTGCTCGCTTGCGCCTCCATAAACCACCCTTCTGGTCAACAGGAGTAGATTGCTTTGGCCCCTTGATGATCAAACTAGGTCTTCGTGTGGAAAAGCGCTGGGGCATTCTATTCAAGTGTTTGACAACCGGATGTGTCCACCTGGACCTACTGGAGAGTTTGGATACTGAAGCCTTCCTCATGGCCCTACTGCTGTTTATCTCCCGACGGGGGAAACCCTACGAGATCCTGGCTGACAGAGGTACAAACTTCAGGAGAAGCCAGGTTGGAGGAAGCCTTCCAAGCCATGGAACCCAGCTCCCAGCCTCCAGGATCAGCTGATGGACCAACACATCTCATTCAAATTTAACCCTCCAGGAGCTACTCATTTTGGAGGAACATGGGAGCGAGAGATCAAATCTGTAAAAACGGCCTTACGAGTCGTACTAGGGGACCAAACTGTCACTGAAACTGTCTTGAGGACCGTCCTGATAGAGGTGGAAGGGATTCTGAACTCCAAACCCTTGGGATCTCTCTCTGCAGACGTCGCTGACCCCGATCCGGTTACACCGAATATGCTCTTGATGGGACGCCGAGATGCGTCACTTCCTCAAGCCATGTATGCTGATACCAACCTTGTAGGCAGATGCCGGTGGCGACACAGCCAAATCTTAGCTGACCATTTTTGGGCCCGATTCATTCGGGATTACCTACCAAGTCTACAGCACAGAGGGAAATGGCGGAGATAAATGGGCAGACTGGAAACTAGTAATGATGGTGGACCCTCAGCTGCCTCGAGCCTCCTGGCCGGTGGGCCGTATAACTAAGACCATGCCTGGAACCGATGGTCGTGTTAGATCAGTGGAGATCCAGGTGAAGAACCGGACATATATCCGTCCAGTTGCCCGACTAATTCCTCTCCCTGAGATTAAGGAGGACGAGGAGCAATGAGCCTTTTTTGAGGAGTGAGGAATTTAACAAATTTCCAGGGTGGCTGTAGAAAAGGCCCATTGAGTTTGCCTGATCTCGCTGCTTTCTCTTCCTTAACTCCATCTGATCCAGAAGTTCTGCGTCCATGAATCCACACTACTCAATAAATATACCACTTTATGGTTAAAGGAATTCCTGCCTCAGTCTCATCCATTCCTCTGTCACCTGACACGTGACCACCTGTTCACCTTCACTGTCAGTCAACCCAGCTGTCCAGCTACCCACACAGATTCCACTAATCTTTCAGATATACATTTTTCTCTGTGCTGTGGATGGTCCTCTGACAAATCAATTGTAAGTTTCGGTGTTCCTCAATGTTCCGTTTTAGAACCACTATTGTTTTCACAATATATTCTACCTCTTGGTGATGTCATTCAGAAACACAGTATCAACTTTCACGGCTATGCGGATGACACACAGCTGTACATTTCGATGAAACATAGTGAAGCAACCAAAATTGCCTACACTGGAAGGCTGTGTTTCAGACAAGGAAGTGCATGGCAGCAAATGTTTTACTTTTAAACTCGGACAAAACAGAGATTCTAGTTCTAGGTCCCAAGAAACAAAGATCTGCTGTTGGACCTGACAATTAATCTTGATGGTTGTACAGTCGTCTCAAATAAAACATTGAAGGACCTCAGCGTTACTCTGGACCCTGATCTCTCTTTTGACGAACTTTTCAAGAATATTTCAAGTACAGCTTTTTTTAAATCTTCGTAACATTGCAAATATCTTACACTTTTTGTCCCAAAATTATGCAGTAAAGCTAATCCATGCTATTGTCACATCTAGATCAAACTACTGCATTGCTCTACACTCCGGTTACCCGGATAAAGCACTAAATTAACTTCAGTTAGTGCTAAACACAGCTGCTAGAATCCCGACTAGAACCCCAAAATGTTATCATCTCTACATTGGCTTCCTGTTAAGGATAGGGCTGGTTTCAAGGTTTTACTGCTTACCTACAACAAGTTACATGGGCTTACTCCTACCTATCTCTCAGAGTTGGTCCTGCTTTACATACCTACACGTACGCTACGGTCACAAGACGCAGGCCTCCTTATTGTTCCTAGAATTTCTAAGCAAACAGCTGGAGGCAGGGCTTTCTCCATTAGAGCTCCATTGTTATGGAGTGATCTGCCTACCCATGTCGGAGACGCAGACTCGGTCTCGACCTTTAAGTCTTTACTGAAGACTCATCTCTTCAGTAGGTCCTATGATTGAGTGTAGTCTGGCCCAGGGGTGCGAAGGTGAATGGCAAGGCACTGGAGCAACGAACTGCCCTTGCTGTCTCTGCCTGGCCGGCTCCCCTCTCTCCACTGGGATTCTCTGCGTCTGCCCCAATTACGGGGGCTGAGTCACTGGCTTACTAGTGCTCTTCCGTGCTGACCCTAGGAGGGGTGCGTCACTTGAGTGGGTTGAGTCACATACGTGATCTTCCTGTCTGGTTTTGCAGCCCTCGTGCTCGTGCGATGGAGGGGATCTTTGTGGGCTATACTCAGCCTTGTCTCAGAGTAGTAAGTTGGTGGTTGAAGATAGGCCGTCATTGTAAATAAGAATTTGTTCTTAATTGACTTGCCGAGTTAAATAAATGTTTAAAAAAAAAAAAAATCCAAAAAATTGTCTGTCATTCTATACACCCACGCACCTGCAGAGAATCTCATCCTCCAAATCTTTAGAGACTGTACAAAAGAGACCCTGAACATTTTTCTAATCTGAATAAGAGAAAGGCGGTCTCAGTGTGTTTTGACTGTCCTCTACTTTCCTGTTACTCTGTCATCTCACCCCCTGGGTCATCTCACCCCCTGGGCCTTCAGGGGCCCCAGGGGAAGTTCCTGGGTCCTGTCCCCCTGCCCTAGAGAGTGGGGTGGGGGGCATTGTGAGGGTGCAGAAGAGGATAACAGGTCCAAACGCCCACTTCCCCGAGCCCTCCCAGGCATTAGTACAGTACTTGCACCCTGGTTTGTAAATTGGTGCCCCAGATGAATGGTCTCGTTTGTCCGCAGACAGCAGGGATGAATATGTCTGTCTCAGAGGAGCAGAAGGGCATCAATGCTGCCTGAATGCTACACCAGAATGCCACACCAGAATGCCACCTGAACACTACCTGTCCCAGGTGAACACTGTAATTGCTGCCCATCCCAGATGAGAGAAGCCCTGATCTAATTTTGTAGGATATCAAGGCGAGGGCAGTGTCCTTGGTGTCGGCACCCTGCAACAGCCGTTACTACCCAGGCCCAGAATTATCCCACTGGACAGTAGCACAGAATGCATGAATGGAACAGAATGGAAACGGTTGGATGATTGATGCTAATTCTTAATGCTAGTTCATGGGATTAGGGAGCTGAATAGTGTTGGGATTTTGTATCACCCTGGTTTCAACAAGGATTGTGAGCAAACAGAATAATCCCCACATATTATTACAGCAATAACGTCTCCATGTGCAGAGTGGGGGTTACTGGATACCCACCCTCTGTGGGGTCGGAGACAACCGGGTGCATCTGGTTTTCAGGGGAAATGGAAAGGGAGTCTGTGATGCGACCTCCGTTTTTGGACGTTAACAAGGCGACACTCCATCTGAACTCCTCCACATTTACTGGATTGAGTTGAGTTTATTTTTATTTTTACAGGGACAGTGCACATTAATCAACGTTTCAGTAAAAGTGCCGGTTTTAGCCAGCCGGCTAATTTTCAACCGCAGTCCCTGGGCAGGTTATTAAAAACAATTACAATATAGACAATAGCAACATAGAACAAGCAAGACATAGCAACATAGGACAAGCAAGACATAGTATACAGACAGAGCAACATAGAACAAAAAGCAGCAAGACAAAATTCATAAAAGCAACAAAGTGTTTCCACACCTCACCAGCTACAGACAACAGACAACATGGAAAGCGGCAACACACAGCTAGGGACCATGTTCACAAATCTGATTGACCTTTAGCCATGTGTTCAAGCATTTTGTGAAAGTGTGATATGTGGTGCAGTTATGTGTGTCTGATGGCATTGTATTCCAGACATGGGAAGCTCTCACAGAGAATGCAGATTTACTAAAGGTGCTTTTCCTTAGGGGAACTATACAGTCACCTCTCATGGCAGACCTTGTGGATCTGCTGCCATATGTCTGGGTTTTCTGTTTAACAAAAATGTTGAGTGGAGGGGGAGCCAGGCCATTAAGGATCTTGAATACAAGACATGCGTCGGTGTATTGCACAAGATTTTCCCAACTCAAGAGCTCATGCTTTCTTAGGATGTGACAATGATGATGGCTATTGGGCTTCCTATCAAGCACTTTGAGAGCCTGTTTGTTGACAGACTGAATAGGTTTTAATGTTGTACAGCAAGCTTGGGCCCAACTAGTCAAGCAGTATTTTAAGTGGGGGAGTATCATAGAGTTGAAGTACAGTTTTGCTACCTCTGTTGTCAAACAATTTCGTATAAATCGGAAATTAGCTAGGTTGAATTTAGTTATTTGAATTACCTTTTTCACATGCTTTTTAAAAGAGAGGTTGGAATCAAGTATGATGCCAAGGTACTTAAAATCGGATACCACCTGGAGCTTCTCCCTTGACACATAGACATCTGGCTCAGTAGCATCTGTTGCCCTCTTTGTGAAGAACATGCAAACAGTTTTTTTCACATTGAGATGCAAACACGAGTCACTGAGCCACTTTGTAACTTGGACCATTACAGTAGTGAGTTCTTGTGCAGCTTGTTGTTTGCTCTTTGCATGCACATATATCACTGTATCATCTGCATACATTTGAACTTCAGACCCAGTACAGACAGAAGGCAGATCATTAATGTACAGGCTGAACAGGAGGGGCCCCAGTATTGACCCTTGGGGCACGCCCACATCATAGCTACGAGTGGGCGACAGCTCATTGCTCACTCTGACACACTGAGTTCTGCCTTCAAGGATTGGTTAAACAGTGCAGAAAATAGTTTCTCGTCAAGACCAGAAAAAAATAAACACCGCTCAGGTGATTATTCTACGCCTGCTACGTTAGGTTATTGGATACCCAACACCGTTTTGAAGAGTAGGTAATCACATCTTCATTTGCTTTCCTACTATGCCGAGACCACAAGCACAATATTTCGATGGTCTTTACAACCTTTTCATTGCTGGCCTTCCCACAAGCAGCAGCAATCATGTTTCACCACTAACCACTTCTCTATGATATGAAACACTTTCGCAGTTTCTTTCCCTCTTTCACTTCTGTCGTTTTTTTCATCGTAGATCTCTGGTTAACCAGTCACTCTCTAAAACCTTGATTTGTACAAATGTATTGAATATGTCACAAATAAATATGAGGTAGGCTAGAGTACACTATAGCCAACTCACTGTTTATCAATCTCTCTCTACCCTGCCCTTGTCAGATTGTTGGTCTCAATCAGTCCTAATAATACTTCATAAGTATTTCCTGTTTGGACTTCTCACTTCCTGTTTTTTTTGTTATATTGGTGCTTGGAAAAAGGTGTGCAGCCAAGCTTAAGTGCAGCTGTAGCCATAGCTGTACCGAGGTGTGGCGTAGTGGGACAAAATGTGGGGTTGGGTCTGTGGTGAAAAAATACTACTAGGGGTGGAGAACATGACTTATGATACAGTAAAAACAATAATCCCCTCTAGTCTGTGACTTGTGGGGAGTTTTTGTTACTTACTGTGTTCTGACAGGTCAGGATGTCACTTTGAGTATCCTGGTTACAGAGGTCATCCATGATAGCCACAATTGGCTGTCAATTCTACTCTTAACACACAGTAAATGTCACAGACCATAACATCAAGCTATGGTTAAGTGATTGGGAGACTGTGTCAAGGTTAATAAACCTGCAAGTGTGTTCATGTGTTAAGGTTTGTCTGTATCAGTGGTGTGTCCTGTGAGCTACAATATGTTTACTAGGTGTTTCTATTGAATACAACCTAACCACACTAGCGAGCGTATTTCTATGAATTTCTAATGGTCCGTAAAAAAAGAGGAAGTTCACCTACAGCTTTTATTAATAGCATAATCACAGTGACAAAGCCTGCCTGCGTGTGTGCATGCATGCGTGTGGGAGCTTGTAGGCTGCAACTAATTGTATTGGTGTAGTTCAAACTGTAAACCACCGAGCTGGAAATGCTTACTAATATCCTTGTTTTTCAATGTAGTCTGTTAAGATGATTTTCTGTCCACAAAAGTCACTTCAGTTCGTGAATGTCAAACAGTGGGTTGATAAGTAAATATAAAACTGGAATGGGATATTAGTTGTTGGTATACATTAAATATAAGACCTACATTAATCATAGATAACATCATGTACAGTATGTAGGAAGTATAACATTCAATGATGTGGCATGTACACTTGCAGGACTACATGTCCAAGCTTTAAAAATCGAAATGTAATCCAGAAAATGCCCAGTTTAAACTCATATCCTTCTAGGGGTTTTGGGTAGGGAGTCTTTTTTTTTCATTAGGCCAGTGTAAAGGTTAACCCCCACCCTCAAAACACACACACACACACATATCCACTCCAGGAGACCGGCGTCTGAACCGACCGGACTGCACCTGCCTTCATCTTTCCTCCCTGTCTCCCTAACTCTACTCCGTGGAGGACAACCACCTTTTGATTCTGCTAATTCAATTTCATAGAAAAACACATATGAAGGGAGTGGGAAAGGGAGGGGAGGAATAAGTGGGAGTGGAAGGGATGGAGATGTTATAGAGAGCCAGAGGATGGGGTTTGTGGGAGAAGGGGATGTGGGTGAAGGCAGAGATGGGTATAGGGAAGGAAAGACATCTGGAGGGGGAGGATGGGAGGGACAGAGAGAGGGAGAGAAGAAACATGAAAGTCCAAGGTTGAAGACTCATAAAGCTCTCATAACTGATGAAGATGACCATCATCTTCACCCTGCTCCTCATCTAATGAAGTCTTACCTCTGCATCTATCTTTATGTAGCTGTACTGTTGTAGTTTATTACTACCTTGGTGGTGAAGGTAATATTAGCTATAAATACTTATCGTATATCTGCTTTCTGCATGGAACCAAAAAGGGTATTACCTGGAACCAAAAGGGTTCTACCTACTACCAAAAAGGGTTCTACAAATGGTTATCCTATGGGGACAGCTGAAGAACCCTTTTAGGTTCTAGATAGCACCTTTTTTCTAAGAGTGTGTAATGCTAATTGAGCACTTTAGAATGCACTTTATGGTGGAAGATGGCTCCAGTAGAGATGGCAGCTTCACTTCTAGTCATTAGGAAACTGCAGTATTTCAGGTTTTTTATGGATTATTTCTTACATTGTTAGCCCAGAAAACCTTAAGTGTTATTACATACAGACAGGGAAGAACTATTGGATATCAGAGAGACGTCAACTTACCAGCACAACCAGCATTACGACCAGGAATATGACTTTCCCAAAGCGGATCCTTTGTCTGCGCCTCCCAGGGCATTTGAACTGATTCCAGAGGCCGAGCCAAAACAACGCCACCGGAGGAGAGGGTGCTGGAGCAGTCTTCTAGTGAGGCTTCGGATGCGCGCACACCACCCACCACTTCCGAGTATATTACTCGCTAATGTCCAGTCCCTAGTTAACAAAGCCTACAAAATCGGGGCAAGAGTTGCTTTCCAAAGAGATATCCGGAATTGTAGCATACTTTGTTTCATGGAAACATGGCTAGCTTGGGACATGCTGTCGGAGTCAGTACAGCCAACAGAATTTTCAGTGCATCGCACCGACAGGAATAAACATCTCTCTGGTAAGAAGAAGGGTGTAACGGTTTTCTTCCGTTGAAGGAGAGGAGGACCACAATGCAGCGTGGTTAGACTTCAACATGTTTAATTAAGACCATACATGAGAACACTACAAAATACAAAAGAACAAATGTGAAAACCGAAACAGTCCTATCTGGTGCAATGACACAAAGACAGAAGACAATCACCCACAAAATACCCAAAGAACATGGCTGCCTAAATATGGTTCCCAATCAGAGACAACGATAAACACCTGCCTCTAATTGAGAACAAATCTAGGCAACCATAGACTTCCATAAACACCTAGACTAGAAAACACCACATATACGTACAAAACCCCTAGACCAGACAAAACACATAAATCCCCCATGTCACACCCTGACCTAACCTAAATAATAAAGAAAACAAAGATAACTAAGGCTAGGGCGTTTCATGATTAACGACTCATGGTGTAATTGTAAAAACATACAGGAACTCAAGTCCATCTATTCACCTGACCTAGAATTCCTCACAATCAAATGCCGACCGTATTATCTCCCAAGAGAACGCTCCTCGGTTATCGTCGTAACCGTGTATATCCCCCCGCATGCATATACCAAGACGGCCATCAAGGAACTTCACTGGACTTTATGCAAACTGGAAACCATATATCCTGAGGCTGCATTTATTGTACCTGGGAATTTTAACAAAGCTAATTTGAGAACAAGGCTACCTAATTTCTATCAGCATATTGATTGCAGTACACGAGCGAGCAACACGCTCGACCATTGCTACTCCAACTTCCTTTTGGCAAATCTGACCATGTTGCTCACCTCCTATAGGCAGAAACTAAAACAGGAAGCGCCCGTGCTTAGGTCTATCCAACACTGGTCTGACCAATGGATTCCATGGTTCAAGATTGCTTCGATCACTTGGACTGGGATATGTTCCATGTAACCTCAGAGAACAAAATTGACGTATTCGCTGACTCGGTGAGCGAGTTTATAAGGAAGTGTATAGGAGATGGTGTACCCACTGTAACTATTAAGACCTTCCCTAACCAGAAACCGTGGATTGATGTCAGCATTAACGCAAAACTGAAAGCAAGTACCACCACATTTAATCATGGCAAGGCAACTGGGAATATGGCCCGAATAGAAACAGTGTAGTTATTCCCTCCGTAAGGCAATAAAACAAGCAAAGTGTCAGTATAGAGACAAAGTAGATTTTCCGACACAACAGTGGTAGGCTTGATTACAGCCTACAGGGAGGAGGTTGAGGGCCCTCGGCATGTGGTGTCAGGAAAATAACCTCTCACTCAATGTCAGCAAAACAAAAGAGATGATTGTGGACTTCAGGAAAAAGCAAAGGGAGCACCCCCTATCCACATCGACGAGACTGCAGTGGAGAAGGTACCGAAAACCGTCACTAACTTTTACAGGGGCACAATCGACAGCATCCTGTCGGGCTGTATCACCACCGGGTACGGCAACTGAACCACCCACAACCGCAGGGCTCTTCAGAATGTGGTGTGGTCTGCGCAACGCATCACCGGGGGAAAACTACTACACCGGCTCTGACGCTCGTCGGATGTGGCAGGGATTGAAAACTAGTACAGACAACAAAGGGAAACCGAGACGCGAGCTTCCCAGTGACGCGAGCCTACCAGACGAGCGAAATGCCTTTCATGGTCGCTTCGAGGCAAGCAACACTGAAGCATGCACGAGACCACCAGCTGTTCTGGGTGACTGTGTGATAACGCTCTCGGTAGCCGATATGAACAAAACCTTTAAACAGGTTCACAAAGCCACTGGGCCAGACGGATTACCAGGACGTGTACTCAAAGCATGCCAACTGTCAAGTGTCTTCACTGACATTTTCAAACTTTCCCTGACCGAGTCTGTAATACCTACATGTTTCAAGCAGACCACCATAGTCCCTGAGCCCAAGGAAGCGAAGGCAACCTGCCTAAATGATTACTGCCCCGTGGCACTCATGTCAGTGGCCATGAAGTGCTTTGAATGGCTGGTCATGGCTCACATCAACAGCATCCTTCCGGACACACTAGACCCACTCCAATTTGTATACCGCCCCAACAGATCCACAGATGACGCAATCTCAATCGCACTCCACACTGCCCTTTCTCAACCAGAAAAAAGGAACACCTATGTGAGAATGTTGTTCATTAACTACAGCTCAGCATTCAACACCATAGTGCCCATGAAGCTCATCACTAAGCTAAGAACTCTGGGACTAAACACCTCCCTCTGCAACTGGATCCTGGACATCTTGACGGGCCGCTCCAGCTGGTAAGAGTAGGCAACAACACGTCTGCCACATTGATCCTGAACACTGGGGCCCCTCCGGGGTGTGTGCTTAGTCCCCTCCTGTATTCCCTGTTCACCCACGACTGCGTGGCCAAACACGACCAACACCATCATTAAGTTTGCTGATGAAACAACAATGGTAGGCCTGATCACCGACAATGATGAGACGGCCTGTAGGGAGGAGGTCAGAGAACTGGCAGTGTAGTGCCAGGACAACAACCTCTCCCTCAATGTGAATAAGACAAAGGAGCTGATTGTGGACTACAGGAAAGGGCGGGCCGAACAGGCCCCCATTAACATCGACGGGGGTGTAGTGGAGCGGGTCGAGAGTTTCAAGTTCCTTGGTATCCACATCACCAATGAACTATCATGGTCCAAACAGAAGAGGGCACGACAAAACCTTTTCCCTGTCAGGAGACTGAAAAGATTTGGCATGGGTCTCCACAACCCCCCCCCCTCCCCCCTCCCTTTTGTACACTGCTACCACTCGCTGTTTAATATCCATGTATAGTCACTTCACCCCCACCTGCATGTACAGATTAAGTCAACTGTCCTGTACCCCCACATACTGTCTCGGTACCGGTGCCCCTGTATAAAGCCTCGTTATTCTTATTCTTATTCTTACTTTTTATTATCACTTTTTATTTTATTCTACATGGTAAACATTTTCTTAGCTCTTCTTGAACTACACTGTTGGTTAAGGGCTTGTAAGTAAGCATTTCACAGTAAAGTCTACTCTTGTATTCGGCGCATGTGACAAATAAAGTTTGATTTGATTTGAAACTACCTGCCCTCCAGGACACTTACAACACTTTCCATGTCACAGGAAGGCAAAAAAGATCATCAAGGACAATAACCACCCGAGCCACTGCCAGTTCACCCAAGTTCCATCCAGAAGGTGAGGTCAGTACAAGTGCATCAAAGCTGGGACAGAGAGATTGAAAAACAGCTTCTATCTCAAGGCCATCAGATTGTTAAACAGCCATCACAAGCACAAAGAGGTGGCTGCCTACCTTCAGACTTGATATCATTGGCCACTTTAATAACTTGAACCCTAGTCACTTTAATAATGCCACTTTACATATCTCACATTACTTATCTCATATGTGTATACTGTATCCTACAATATATACAATATATTAGCTATTGCGTCTTAGCCACTCTGTCACTGCTCATCCATATATTTTATACTTACATATTCTTATCCCATTCCTTTACTAGATTGTGTGTATTAGGTTTTGTTGTGTAATTGTTAGATATTACCTGTTAGATACAGCTGCACTGTCGGATGTAGAAGCATAAGCATTTCGCTACAATAGCAATAACATCTGCTAACAATGTGTATGTGACCAATAAAATTTGATTTGATTTATAAAGGCAATACATTAGATTAATTCATATATGATCACATTTCTGTAGCTAGAGGGCTTGATTTATTATAGCACAATACATGCAGTGCCTTCGGAAAGTATTCAGAGCCCTTGACTTTTTACACATTTTGTTAGGTTCAGCCTTATTCTAAAATTGATTAAATTGATTTATTTCCTCATCAACCTACACACAATACCACATGATGACGAAGCAAAAACATGTTTTTAGAAATGTTTGCTAATTACATAAGTATTCAGACCCTTTACTCTGTACTTTGTCGAAACACCTTTGGCAGCGATTACAGCCTAGTCTTCTTGGGTATGACGCTACAAGCTTGGCACACCTGTATTTGGGGAGTTTCTCCCATTCTTCTTTGCAGATCCTCTCAAGCTCTGTCAGGTTGGAAGGGGAGTGTTGCTGCACAGCTATTTTCAGGTCTCTCCAGAGATGTTTGATTAGGTTTAAATCCGGGCTCTGCCTGGGCCTTTCAAGGACATTCAGAGACTTGTCCCGAAGCCACTCTTGCGTTGTGTTGGCTGTGTGCTTTGGGTCGTTGCCCTGTTGAAAGGCAAACCTTCACCCCAGTCTGAGGTCTTGAGAGCTCTGGAGCAGGTTTTCATCAAGGATCTCTCTCCATTCACCGTTGCCTTGATCCTGACAAGTCTCCCAGTCCCTACCACTGAAAACATCCCCACAGCATGATGCTGCCACCAACATGCTTCATCGTAGGGATGGTGCCAGGTTTCCTCCAGACGTGATGCTTGGCATTCAGGCCAAAGAGTTGAATCTTGGTTTCATCAGGGGAGGGAGGGAGGGAGGAAGGGAGGGAAGGGGAGAGAGAGAATTTCCTGCAGTCCTCAGCTGCGAGAACATCTGTCTGTGAGGGGTCCAAACAGCCCCCCACGTGTTTGCTCACGGGTCGCCTGATTGCCTTTCCTTCCTCTTTTCTCTCCCACTAAAGACCTGCTGTCCTTCCTCTCACTCTAATCAACGCACCATGACCCAGAGAGGTGCATTCTGGGAGATGCAGGGAAGAGGGACACAAGGAATGGAAATAAGGGAGGAATCAAATGAAAATGTGTATTTGTGTTCAAGAACATGTGTGCACGTCAGGAAAGACTAGTGTGTGACTGTGTGCGTGTGTGACGTGGGCACCCTGTGCTCACCCTGGGTTTGGAGCCTGCTGTCTGGGTCACAGTGGTGCACCCTGGGGCCTGAGCTCCACAAAGAGGCCTTCTATAAACAGCAGCACATCACTCAGGCGAGGAGCCCAACAAAACCATTACCACGCTTTGGGGAACATAGAGCTGGCTTCATTACATCTGATATCACTTAGAAATAGAGCTGGAATCAAGCCCTTTTCACAAATATATTTTGGTATTTGTTTTGTTAGTCCATTGTTGATAGTTCCAAAATATTTTGCATGTCAGCAATCAAGTTTTCAAGATACTGTATATAATTTTATAAATACAGAAATATGGCAGTTGCGTTTTGGTATTTTGATATTTATCTTGAAAACTTGATTTCTGACATGCAAAACATTTTGGGACTATGTCAACAATGGATTAATGAAACAAATACCAAAGATAGTTTTTGGGTGAAATGTTCCTTTAAGGCAATTTTAAATGTGTATATGAAAGAGAGAGACTGAAAGAAACACTGAGAAACAGAGAAATGTATACATTTCAATAATCAGTTTCAAGGACTCATCATTTATTATTCAAACTTTATTTCCTTAATGTTGTGAGATGGAAAAATGATAAACAAGTACAGCTCAGGAACAATGTCTTGTCTAAGATAAGTCATGTTTTCTGAAGCAAAAAGAGTGAAAATAAATTATCATAACAATAATAATAACAGCAATTATAACAACAATAGTTGCTCTGTTTGCTTGCTTATTTTTTCAATAAAATCTGTTAAAAATAGGGGACCAGGTGGGTGGTGTGTATTCCAGCATGTGAGGGATGAGGGGTCAGTGGTGTTTGTGTGTGGGGCGGCTGGGTCAGAAAGTCTTTCATTCCTACGGTATCAACAGTCTGTCCACAGCAGCCAGTCAGTGGGGGGGGGGGGTTAAGAGGGGAAAGCAGTGGTTCCCCTATCTCTTCTCTGATAGGGTGGGAGGGGGGGGGGGGGGGGGTACCAAAGTGACTTAGTAGAAAAAAGGCAAAAGAACCATGAATGTCCCCATTCGCACCAATGCGTCTTCGTCTTCCACACACTTGAAGGGGGCAACTTAGCATACCCACATTCCTCTTCACCCTCTCACTTTCTCTCTACCTTCAGTCACGTCTCCTCTTCATCAATCTCTCAATGAGGCCAGGCAAAACAATGTCCTACTGACAGTTGATCCCCATTACTATTACCCTTCTAAAAACAGACGCAGTCCTCTTTATGTTGTCCCACAGTAGTGGTGGTGATGGAGTTGGAGGGGTGGTAGTGGTGGCAAGGCCTGATGCAGGGGCTTCAGGAGGCTTCAGTGCTCAGCCCAGGCCGGCGACCGACCTGAGTGGTGGGGATGGCTGAAGGAGGGGTGATGGATGGGCATGGGAGTTGGCAGCATGTGTCCGGAGTGGCTGAAGGGGGGAAGGTGGCCCATGTGGGTCATGTGTCCAGCCAGGCCGGGGCCACCCCCAAAGGGAGAAGACCTGTCATGCATGCATTTGGACAGCTCATCGTAGCCATCTCCGGAACGCTTGCCCCTCTTGGACTTGCTGGACATTTTGCGGTTGCGTGTCTGGATGCCCTCTTTCTTCATGGTCATTGGCCTGTTGACCTGTGGAGAGCCAGGGAGAAGGGATGTTAGCTAAGGAGAAGCCAGACAAGCCTGGAGTAGGCTATTGGAGTAGACTTCATATTGATATTTTGTGGGTTTCAATATCATGTCAAATACCTGTTTCTTGTTTTAAAAAACTGTCCAGAACTAAATTATTTAGTCATTGGACATGTTCTTGCACTCTCAATCCTTTTATAATCAACTTTGTCAAGCTTCGTTTGTAATTGTGGATAATTTAGAAAAATCTAAACAACTATGCCTTTTTAATAAACATGAGAAAAAATTCTGATGTGCCATAAATATTGTGGAACAGATTTAACAGACATTGGATAACCAAGCCACATTAAAAGGCATGAGCATTTTTCCACTTTTGTCTTTAAAATTAATAGAATCCTCTGACTGAACATGAATACATGAGGACTGGAAGCCACGCTGAACCTGAAAGGGCTACTCTCAGACAAGTTGGCATCAATATAACTGACGCCTTTACCCTGAATGACAGTCCCACCCTCCAGCCTCTCCTGGGAGTAACACCCCCCATTGAAACAAAGATGGATTAATAAAAAGAAAAAACGACTGGCGGGTTCTGCTTGACAGGAAAAGCAGACTTTGCATCCACAGCCCCTTTCTCCCCGGCTCCTCAATCCATACAAGCTGTCCGCCTACTTGACCAGCTCACCCCCCAGTTTCTATGTAAGCGGTCAGGCTACTTACGTTGTGCAGTTTGTAGTAGAGCCCGCAGGCGTTGCACACCGGGTCGCCATTGCCGTTGCGCCTCCAAAGGGTGGTGGTGGTGGTCTGACAGTTAGCGCAGCAGGTGCCGGCTCGTCTCGCAGCGGACTGGGGAGGAGAAGAACGCATTCTGTTAATACATTATGAATAAAGACATTCAAATGTTAGCTGATTTGATCATTGTATTAGGCAACAGAGGTCAACGAGGGAAGTGAACATGACATGAATACGATTATTGAAATTAACTACCGTGACGATTTAGGCATAGCCAAAGGCGGCTACATTTCAAATGTTCGTTTGGGATTTATAGGACATTTCTGAGTTTAGAACTTAAAACCACTGGTTTTAAAAGCCTACTGTAATGTTCCACCAGATCTACCCATATCAACTAGTATCATGCATTGAACAACAGAATAAAACATTCTCTTCGGTAAATATCTTCCCATGTATCTTTTAGGGTGATGAGTATAATGACTTTGTGTTGCTGTGTAGGCTATTCTCCAACCAACCTCTTCTCAGGGCTGCATCCACAAATAACATCAAAGACAGCGCCAGTTAGACTCATGAAATTGCTTAAAGGGAGTCACATCTGTATTGATTTAATTGAATATATTCTGTGATCTATACAAGCTTAATTCAATTTTTCAATTTGTGCAATGCTGCAAAAGCTGTTTCTAGTTAAATGCGTTGTTTCTATCTTTTACCAATTACTGCTGTCATATTTCATTTAATTAAAAAAATAGATAGGGCACATTAATAATGTATGCCGTCTTTTTGCATGATTCTCCCTTGATCCAGAGAATCAAACGACCCGAACTAAGACATCTACAATACCAGGGCCCTGTCTGCCGATGAGCTTTGTGTCCATTACAGATCAATTCTTCACACATAATAAGAAACATTTAAACTCAGAATACAATAACTATATAGCCATGATTCTGCATGTGTGTTTTTCTTTTCATTCATTTAAGATTGTATCATATCATAGTTGTTCATTCAAAACATCCCCAATAAAAACAACGGTGGCGACGCACGGAATGTAAAAAAAAGAGAAAAAGAAAAACGACAACAAAAAACACTTCGCATTCCAACACATAAAGCTTGCGCCACTGCTTACCCAGCATGACAAACAATCCATTTATTTTCCGACCCCCCCCCTCACGTTTTCTCTCTCCACACACACATAACTGGTTCCTACAGTGCTGTGATAATCGCTTTACAGTATATGTCAAAGTCTGGCCTGAAAAATGCAGCAGGGTTTGTTGAAGGCGGAAACACCGGGGAACCTGGCTTCCTTATCGGGCCGGGCAGATATCCGGATAGGAAACAACTGGATGCCCTTTGAACTGAACTCTGAAAACACTTGAGCTGAAAATGCAAAGCTGCGACCACAGACCGACCCATGGAAAATGTAATGGACTTCTCATCGGAGGAACTCGGCAGAGGCGCACAGCCAAGGAGAAAAATGCAGAAGCTTTATTTACACTGAGCTGCGCTAAAATGAGTTATACTCGTCCCACTAATGCTGACAATGTTGCTAATACAGTAAGAAACAATGTATTTCAGAAAGACAGTTATTCAAAACATATTCAAATATAATCCCACCCTATTCACCATGCTCACCATCCCATTACATTTAGCTCAATGGAAGATAGCAATGGTAAAGCAAACAACCATTTCAATTTGTTGAACATTTTGAATGATTGATTTCAAGGCAACCACATGGGTTAGGCTACACACATACATTAAAAACACGAGTGAACTGGGCTACAATTAGGTTATCCAACTAATGTGTCTTTGGCACTGCATGACTGGAGGAGTATAAGTGTAAGAATAACTGTCTAAGTACAGATTTAATTAGATATTAAGGTATAAGTTATTGATTGAAACATGTATATGATGTAGGCCTATAGTAGCATATGATTTAATTATGTGAAATAAATGGAATGTCTAATCAGAACTAAACTATTCAGATTAAGCCTATAGGCCTACATAAACGAGGTGCAGCAAGTAAAACACCTACTGATCATGATTCATGAACCTGTTTAGCTGAGGAAAACAGAAGCTAGAAAAAGTAATTTATAGAAGCAAAATATAGTAAAACAATTTTCTTGTAAAATTGAACTAACTAATTTAAAGATTAGATCAATCTAAGGGCTCTATTCAGTCTGTATTGCTGAAGCTTTACAGATTGTGTTTAAATGCAGATTTACCATAAATGTGGTCTCTGCTAAGGGGTGGAACACTGCCTTTAAATCTCAATCAAGCTGTAACTTATAATGCTGAACTTACATATGGATTGAGTAGAGCCCTAAATCTACTGCTTTTAATGTTTAGCCCACATTTTTTTGGAGCTATCCAGGAGTTGGATTGCACCTTGAACTGGCATTGAAATTAGCCTTAATTACTTCTCAAAATGTACTTTTGGGAAACTTGAAAATCTTTTAAAACTTTGAGATGGTAAGACTGAAAATGCCAAATTAGTGATGTAGTGGAGGCTACATGCAAATGTTGAAAATGAAATTTGCAAAGCACATGAAAAATGGAGAAAGGGGGAGATCTTAAGATGGAACAACTATCATTGGTTGCTAAAATGACTAGGATAATGCCTTTGGCTGCTAGAAATTGAAAGAAAGTTAATTTGAAAACCGATAGAATGTTAGAGTGCATGAGGATGTGTTCATTAAATATTTCGATCAACATTTCTATGGTTGAATTTTGGCTAGGCTACTTTGAAGCAAGGTAAGACATGCCTCATAATAGGAAGTAAAATACCCACTCCTCTTGGCCCCACTACACCAGGGAGTAAGGCTATCCTATAGAATCAAAGTTATGATTCCTAATCAGAGTTCTGAATACAAAATGAAAGAAATAAAACAATTTCAAAATAAGCAGGAACCAATATATATATTTGTTTTAAATAACTTGTAATGATAACTAAACAACTCATCATGATTATTAATATTGAACATTAAACGTACAATAATACTTTGGTCTGAGACAAACAAATATCTATAAAAGTGTATGTGCATTAAAAATAACAGCTTGGAATACTCTTTACTCCTAAATGCCTGTGCAGAACACTGGACAAAGTGTTTGTGTGTGTGCACTGTTTTTCACTCACTCCGGTGTGGTGATAACTAAAGCAGCATGGGCATTGGTATCAGTGACAGTATCAAAAGTACCAGCAATAATAATAGCAGTAACAATGGCAATAGTAGCAGTATTGTAACAGGCGGTGTAGGGGATCAGCAGGGGGTGAGAGGGACAAACAATTCCAGGAAGATCATAGGGAAAATATAACTTTCCTGGAATTGTCCTGGCGGTACCTGCTTCATGCTCTATTTGGGCCCCCTTTCTCAGATGTGGAGGGGTAGACAGGAGAGAGACGGGGACTCACCAGTCTGCGTTTGGGCTTGATGAGAGGTCTGTTCTGGCCATTCATCTTGTGGTACAGGCCGCAAGCGTTGCACAGGTAGTGACCCGTCCCATCCCGCCGCCACAGGGGGGTGGAGGTGGCACCGCAGTTGACACACTCGCGCCCCTCTGAGCAGAATTCAAGTGGAGGGAAGACAAAGGGAAATTTATATAATTAAAAAGTTCACACTCCATCAAAAGCTAAACTGTAACAGATTCACATTAAAGACAATAGTCGTCAGGACCAAGGAGGACAGACAGGTACTAATGAGCCTATTGGAGCCACTTTTCATTAGTAGTGTAATATGAAGTCTTAGTGCCCCCCCCCCTCGAGGACAGTGTGCAGGTGTACCGGTCAAGGACAATCCATATGACTGTCATTTGTACAGCTTGATTCAGGGCGAATCTCCATGGATACAGACACCTGTATGTAAAGTGATCCAAGTTCGGAAGCCCAGAGACAGCCAGGACGTGTCCAAAGGTGTCCAAACAGATGAATGTGAGACACCATCAAATTAGAGCTACATAATTCATCAGCTTAGCAGACAGACATGATAGGAAACAGAAGTGTGTGCTGCTGGTGGTAGTATTAAATGTGGGCCTGACCACACTGTGGTCTCAACCAAATAGAATCCCATAATATAGCTCAGTATCACTTTATATCAACCCAGTTTCTCTTTTTCCCTTTACTCGTGCCCTTTACATTTGTTTACAAAATGTGTTCATTGTTAGGTTTGTGTACCTGACAGCAACTGTGACCCATTTAGTGGTGCCCCTGATTGTGTTTTCCTCCTCTGTAGTATTATGTGCTCAAGCCTTTTCACCCACTTCTACATCTTCAGCTGCAGAGAACAAATGGGCGTTCACTCTCCTCCTCTCAGTTTCACTTCGTTTAATGGACAGGCTCAGTAAATTGGGAGGTTGCTGGCGCATCATGTCTTAATATAATGTCCACGACACCCACAGTCCCACCGAAACCTGAGAGAGGGATCTGCTCTGGACAATGGCAGTGTTCACTTTGAAGTGTATTCTGAGTGTTTGACTCTCTCTCCCAGTCCAGCAGAGGCACCAGTATCAATACAACAATACAACATCACCTTCCAGCTCCACAAATGCTAAAGCTGTTGAATTGTTGTGTAATTTGGGGAGGTTCCACAGGGAGAGAACACTGAGATCGCACTGGCCAAGAGTATAGGGAGTGTGAGGCCATTGCCCTTTGAGAGAAGAGGTAGGTAGGTGAGCGGAGAGGGCTGTTTTGAGGTTATTTAAACAGGAAACAACACTGTCTTAAGGTATGTGCTGACTGCTGAAATGTCATTGTGGCCATTTCATACAAAAATCAATCACTGCTACATCAGATGGGACTGACAGATAAGAGTAGCTAATGGCAGGCCTTATAGTTACTGATTTAGGAGAGTAACTCACATAACAGTAGGCTTTTCTTGCATTAAATAATCCCCTTAAAAATGTGTGAAGTGTTTGAATTAAAATATTTGCATAACCAATCTACCATTCACAAAGTATTGAACTACTAAGCATCTGTCAGATTGAGCTCAGGTGATCATCTAAATGAAGACAGTTGTTGCAATAATAAATGTCTCCCTATGAGCTCATTTGATGTCTTGATTAACTATCTAATTCATTGTCTAGTATTTGTATTAATTTCTCTGAAGGTGATGTGCTCTTTGGAAAATCTTAAACTTTTATACGAGTAGCGGCTATTATTACAGTATCACAATATTGTTATTATCAATTATAAATATGTATTATGACTGTTGTGATTCATGTGGTCATTACCGCTAGTGTTATAATCATCCTCTCAACTAGAGTAGGCTACCTTAACCATGGGTTTCATTCCTTCTCACCATCACAGCGCACTGGGCCAAGGCCATGCTTAAAAACACAAACAGCAGGGCTCTGTCGCCTGTGACGGCGCATCCCCACGGTGCAATGGGCAGGGGTTTGTTCACTCAGAAGTATAGGCTACAGGATATGGTCGGAGCCAGAGCGTCGTGACTCCTGCATTTTAAGTGTAATAAATAACTACTCTAAAAGAAAACAACTGGAAGTGAACACTTCTGCCAAACAAGGACATTGGTGGGATATATGTTCAGCATCTAAACCAAATAAACATAAAAACGTCCACTTTGAATATGGTTAAAAATAGTAGCAAAATAATGACTATAGGCTTAGGCCACTTAGCACTCATGATAGAACATGCACAATAGCTAAGCCTTATTACATTTTCTACTGAAATATTATTATATTCAGCACGCTCTTAAAAATACTATATCCTACTATAAGCCAAATAATCCATGAGAAAATACATTTTCACGTTGAATTCCCTATTTCTATTTTGGTGACTGTTAACTTTAGATTATCATCTCTTTGCCTCGACTCCAAAACGTGTCGTCATGTTCAAACTGGTCCTGAATATTTGCGTTGTAATCGGTGACCCTGATTAGTCGTTTCATGTTAGATTCCCATTAAGTGACCCTGTTAAGTGGATGATGTTTACAAGTGGTGACGTATGCGATGGAACAGATAAGAGTCGCTGAAACAGGTTTGAGGAGAAACGCTGCCGGTAAAATAACCTGAATAAACTATTACAGCAACCAACCGTTTGACAGCGAAACACATACTGGATGGACCACCCAAACTATTGCAAGATAAAATAAACATTTATAGCCCTACAAGTAAAAATCAATTTAAAGTATGTTAATTATTGTATGTGCCCTGACAGAAATCGATGCACTTCCAAAGCGTTTCGACAAAACTATAGGCCGAGTTTATATCGTTAAACATGCAGGCCCAGATATTGGTATCTTAAACTTACATAATTATACCAAACTCTTTCGGCACATGGTAACTTTTGGAATGGAGTTATGAAACTCACCTGAGCATGACCGGGCTTTGCTTTTGCACTTCGGCGTAAAGCTGGATGAAGATCCGCCCAGCAGGCTACCGGGGTGGAAGAGGCTGCTGCCGTACTCGTGTGGTGTTGGTAGAGAGTATGGGTAGGTCGGGATAGGGAGGTGCGTTGCGGGTGTTTGGGCACTCATCGAAGCCAGGCTGTTGCGCAAAGGACTGCAACCCTCCATTTTCATTCCGTCTGCGAGTGACACTTGGTACTTTATGGACTCCTTTTCGTCCATTCTCGCAGAGTTGGAGTTTGGAGAAGTAGGGCCGGGGTCCGGGGACACGTCTTTGGGAGGCGTAGGAGGGAAACTGTAGAGATGGTGCGGGCTGGAGTGGGACGCAGGGGTGAGGGAAGACACGGGAGCAGAATTGGAGCTACTACTGCAAGGGTAGCCAGAGCTAGCAGGATGCAGTCCGGGCTTGCTGAAATGGCTGACTGCCCATGCGTTATGGTGGTGGGCAGCAGAGATGGCCGCCTTCCCGCTATCCAGCCACGGAATGCCAGGGCTGTGGATGAGGTGTGGCCGGCAAACCTGACTCCCAAGGCGAGCTGGAAATAGAAATAAGCTATTATGAATTTTTACTAATCGAAAGCGATTGGTCCAGTTCTCCCAGAATGCGTAAAAGTGCTGTCTCTTCACCTGTTGATGCAAACTCCAAACTATTTAAACTCGACATCGAGTTATCCTTTTCACAGTGTAAAAGTTAATCAAATAGCCTACAGGGCACTAACTTAACCCCACGTCATTTTACAATCACCAGCCAAAGCTAAAACAAGAGTTAGGCTACAGCCCCGTGCCATAGCCTATACAACATATTTACTAATTTAAATGTTCATGCTTATTGCCGAAAGCATGTAGGCCTAACTGAGAAGGAAAAAAATCCACGAGGAGAAAATCGGACCTTTGTAGAGGCCTTGATTGAACTGCTATTTGCCTATGGCCATTGCCTGGTCGTCGCTCAAGTTCCAGAACTTGGGCTAAAGAATGTTATTAGCAATTTTGCGCTTTTTTATATTATATCCGGAAGTGCCTCTCTCTCCACTTTTCTAGAAACCCCTGGCCCAACAGAGAGGGGTTAAATGACATACTTCCCTTTCCTCTTGCTATTTATTGCTTGAAATTCTCATTTTATGATTCCATGCCGTATGTCAGATACATATAAACCTAGGCTACACGTTTATGGACATAGATGTGTGATTAGAGTGATTTAATTCACATATAGGCTTACGCGTGAAAGGGAAAAAAATAACAAAATGTCCTAGGATTAAAAAAAAGAAATAAAAGTCCCATAAGGGACTGTTATGGCGACTTTTAACTGGTCCGGCGTCGTTTTCTGTGTCAAAGGGCTTTGCGCATCACACATAACCATTTATGGCATGGCAATAATATAGGCCTACCATCAATGAGTTTGAAACATTTATGGCATGGCAATAATATAGGCCTACCATCAATGAGTTTGAAAGCAACAGGCTGGGTTGAAGGAAACATGTAATCGTATTGTAACTCGCACACTCTCGCAATTACCTACAGCTTTAAAGCAGACTTGACTAGAACACAAATACAGTTTAGTCACAAGGCTGAGCGCGTCTTACCATGTGTCTGGCTGTATGTAACCCTAGCCCGGGAATTGGCATAGTAGGGGTTCCCCTGAGAGTCCAAGTGGTTCAAAAACACGTCCACCTCGTCCGGGGGCAAAAGCGGCGCCATGGGCTCCATGTAGTTGTGGGTCAGGCTGTGGTGATGCGAGTCCAGGTGCTGCCCATTCAACACCGCGTGGTGATGCGCCATCCAACGAGATTGATCAGCTGCGACTTCCATAACTAAGTCTTCGATCTCCTTATCCAAGATATAACCAAAACGCCGTAGCCTACTTTACTCAAAATACAAATTATCTTTCTGTGGTTCTTCTCCTGGATCAAGCACTTTTAAACAGTCCCGAAGTGTGGAGAAAAGGATGGACGTAGTGATGCAGTTGTGATATTGGTTTTCTGCACACTCTCCTTGTAGTTGATTTGCTTCAGATATAGATACCTTGATCCGTCTTGGCTCTTACTGACACCTGCAATGAAACAAAACAAAATGCTCCAATTTAATACACAAGGTGGTGCCAGCCCATTTTGTAGAACTCCTTCAGGGATGTATGCAAAAGATAAGAGATTGTTGTTATCCATATATGTTCAGTCCTCCGAGGAACATTGATTGTATAGATAGGCTAGTCTACCACTGAAGCCCTTTACAAACAGCTTCCGTCACAAATGTAGCCTACTCATTCATATGTATAATTTTTTTAAATAGTAAAAAAAAACATTGCTGCAAGTTTCTGTTTTTTGCATCCAATCTTATTCCGTTAAAAAAAACTTATTGTGAATATACCTGGTGAAAGTTTGATCTATAACTACGATCAGCTGTTCAAACACATTTTAATCTCTGAAAAGCCTGATCCGTGAGGTACCCGGGCGCACGCTCATTAATGAAATGTGGCTGTACTGATGCGACTGGCGCCAGTAAATTCAATATCAAGCGAGCCGGGGCGGAGTCACCCGTTAGCAGTGACCTCCTGTAAGCCAACCACAGATCAGTACAGCTACAATTGGCTCATGTATCCCAGCTCTTTCAATTTCCATTCTGCTGTGGAAACAGTAATGCTCGGGACCAAAAAACTAAAAGACATATCAATCAGCGTTGTAATTTCTTGGGGGTCTTTTTCTCTCTCGTGAAACTCACAAATGAGCAATTGGGCTCTGATAAGGTCTTCTTCTAACAACACTCAAGAAGTGGACAGCCAAGATGGAGGCAAATTGTAACTATAAAATGTAAACCTATCAAGTTCTAGAGCAGTCAATTACATTGCTTAACCTTGCCTATACCACGTTTAGAGAACGCATCATAATACTATAAGCTTGAATTTGAAGTGAATGCCAATGCTATTTTGAATTGGCTAATTAAATTAAACCAACCATGATTAGATGTTCTAATCTACAGGTTTAGTGGGCTAATATAAATGCTATCAGACATCATAACATAATTATGGGTATTTTAGTTAAGCACTGTTGGTTTTTATTCTGTATTTCATGAATAAAGTGGTTTGTTTTACGCATATGCCCTGGGGAACTGCATCGGCAGGTTGGACAAACTTTACAAATATTATATATGCCAATCATGTAAATGTTACGTAGAACAACAACCATTACAGGTGTGAGTTTTCACATGAGACTGCAATGCAAATAAATACAACTTTCAGCACCTCTAGGATTAATATGGTTGGAGGCGTTTTATAACCTCGAAAGTGGGGCCGATGTTGTGAACGCCTAATTGTCTTTAATTAGTAGTCACAACATTCTTCTTGTGAAAACACTGGTTTTGTCTCAGAAATAGGGCGATCAAACACTATTGGCATGGTAATAGCGCCTTTTTCTCACTTGGTGGTGCAGACAGGGCGTCAGGCCTCACTTGCGTAAAACCAACTGGTGACCATTAGCGGCACTTTGTTCATTCTTGTTTACAATCTCCTCGTGGGCTAAAACAAGTTGGCTTGCCCAACTCAGGCAGAAAGACAAGAGTGCCGCCTGTTACTTTTCAGTTCGCTGCAGCTAGCGACTGGAACGAGCTGCAACAAACACTCAAACTGGACAGTTTTATCTCAATCTCTTCATTCAAAGACCCAATCATGGACACTTACTGACAGTTGTGGCTGCTTTGTGTGATGTATTGTCGTGTCTACCTTCTTGCCCTTTGTGCTGTTGACTGTGCCCAATAATGTTTGTACCATGTTTTGTGCTTCTACCATGTTGTGTTGCTAACATGTTGTTGTTATGTTGTGTTGCTACCATGCTGTGTTGTCATGTTTTGCTGCCTTGCTATGTTGTTGTCTTTAGGTCTCTCTTTATGTAGTGTTGTGTTGTCTCTCTTGTTGTGATGTGTGTTTTTCCTGTATTTATATTGTTTTAGATGTTTTAATCCCAGGCCCCCATCCCCGCAGGAAGCATTTTGCCTTTTGGTAGGCCATCATTGTAAATAAGAATTTGTTCTTAACTTACTTGCCTAGTTAATAAAGGTTACATAAAAAATAAATATAACCAGTTAGGCTTTGTCCTATAATTGCTCCATTTGCGTAGCCTACCCAAAGACTAATATCTAGGTATATATGTGATTTACTTTAGTATAGATTAGAAATCCTCATGCCTTAGGTAAGCAAACGCCTACTCAATTATATCCTACCAACTGAGCATCTGAGACTCATAATATGTAGGCTTACAAGTATAGTGGCCTTTTATTATAATGTGATGAAAAACTGTAGCTACACACTACATGGACATGCCATGTAGGACCTACCTGTTCCAAAGGAAATGCATCCAGGATGAATTTGTCAGTCGAGATATACTGGTTTATAGCCACCAGGGTAAAAATTTGGCATTTCGTGCCATGCTTTAACGATATTGAATATTAAAAATGAATTGTTTTATTGTGGCTTTTGTAATAAAGAGTGCGTGCGTGCGTGCGTGATTGACATGCAATAATTGGAGGGAGCTCGGGGCCCAGACTGACCGCCTCTCTGACGCCGCGACTTGACGTCACAGCATCACAGAAAAGGGGAAAAAATAGCAGCGCATGAACTTTATAATCGTTCCAAAAAAGCCTCGAGATCAACGAGGACCAAGTTTCACTTATTCTGATAGAAATACAGTGATGTTTTGGCCAAGCGTATGTGAAGTAATTACATACACTACTCAACCTGTGACAAAAGGGATTGCATGAATGCTTAACGCAATGTTAGAGGAAAGCCATTTGCGCAGTTTGGGATTTGATATGAGCATGTCTGTATAATGTGTGTGTGTGTGTAGCTTGACATTCAGTCATTGGCACTGGCCAAGGGCCATGACATGATGAGCTCAGCTCTCTGTGCGTCAAATCCTAAAACCAACAAATTAACGTATGTGGGGGTCTTAACGCACCCAGGGGTCTCCCTAATTATGTAATCACCCAAATACAGACATTCTCCTGAAATGAGACATATATAGCTACAGAAAATGACAGGTGTAGCAGTGAGGAGATTTGTCTTAATAAATTGTTTTTTTTTATATATAATGTCTGTTATATATAACTGTCTGTCGATTCATTGAGCTGGTCTAATGACATAGATTTAAAAAAAAAAAAAACGTTTTCTATGGCACTGAGCTAGGTCTAAAGTATAATATAAATATTCCCTACAGATATTCCATTGAAAAAAGTGCAGAACTTCATGCCAACTGCTTTAAAAAAAATAAAAAAATAAGCATCAACACAATAGATCTCTTCAAACTATGATGCATCAATTTAATAGTCATGTACCAACGCAAATTTCAAATATGAATTATTCTTGATTTACATCTTGACCAAACCCTATATAGTGATCAGAGCAGGAAAAACCTATCATTTTACAACACCTAGACCCTAATGCATACTGTTTGTAATTCACCCCTGCTGTCTGTCTGTGTTGTTGTCTGTCCTCAGTGCTGTGCTCCTCTCAGCATTGTGCTGTCTGGCTGGGACTGGGTGGGTCATGCCCAGCAAGCAAGCTTCTCCATTGTTGTTTTGCTTGTTTGCCAAATGGATTACTCAACAGGATTTACTCCTCTGTAATTTATACCTTCATTAATCCCATTTGTATCTGTGCTGGAACAAAGGATGGGATGATGGGTTGGGGGCAGGGGGGTCCTCTCTCAAGGACATAGCAGAATTGTCTCACAGGGGATACTACTAGAGCGGTAGAACCCTTAGAGGTAAGCAAGGGTACCTATAGCTGAGGGAAAGACTTTATTCCTAATAAATGTTAATTGGCTATCTTTACATGGGGCGGCAGGGTAGCCTAGTGGTTAGAGCGTTGGACTAGTAACCAAAAGGTTGCAAGTTCGAATCCCCAAGCTGACAAGGTACAAATCTGTTGTTCTGCCCCTGAACAGGCAGTTAACCCACTGTTCCTAGGCCATCATTGAAAATAAGAATTTGTTCTTAACTGACTTGGCTAGTAAAATAAATAAATAGCAAACACAGGCATGGTTATGAAAGACAATACAATAGTAGCAAAACCATGTCAATTTCTAGTTTTTTTTCTTTTCTGCTGTAGGATTGAATCTGTGCAGCGGACAGCTTTGAAACATGCTGAAGATATACCCTACCACCATTGCTAAGGTATGGTTGTTATTACTGAACAAGAGTAAGTGTATGAGTTACAGAGAGAATTCAAATAATTAACAGGTGCTGTTATGAAATGAGCTTGCCTTTCTCAACCTGTTTCTTCCCTTTGCTCCTGGTCATCTATCATTTTCCAGCGGGCTGGGGGGGAGTAGGGTGGTAGTGAGAGCCACAGAGGGGTTTGTGAAGATAAGCAGAGCTGGGGAGAGGAGAATGACACAAACCAGCTGAAGCATTATTGTCCTTTACTCATGGGTAATTAGATCGAGCCAGGGCACTAAGGGCTATAGAGACACAAGCACCCAACACCCAGCCCATTCTAGTGGAAGTGCATGGGAACACAGAATGAGATGTGAAAGCTATGCCTTTTCACCCTCACATTAAACTGCATCCATTTACTTTGAAGTTGTTATATGTTTTATTTTAATAAATTACACTGAGGTGCAGCTGAATATTGGAGAAGTCAAACTACTATTTTCGGAGTAGGCAAATCTAGCTATAATGGCCCATTAATGGATGGACTTCTGTACATGTTGGCTTCCTGTAAATCACTGGTAGCCTTGACATAATTTGAGAGTCGTTTATTTAGATTAGGTGCAAGTGATACTTTTGATTTATATGAAGTTGACCACAAGACACACACACAAACAGACACATAAAAGGGATGCTTAAGTCTTTGGCATGTGAGGGACTGCTATGTGATAAGTAACCGTAAGGGGCCACATGTTGAGTTTCGAGTGAAAGCGTCATTTTTATTAGATGATCTCAGTCTCACCGGGGCAATAAATATGCCTGCTCGAGACAACAGTTCCGCCCCTGTTTCTATTCGAGCGCTGAGATCATGACGTTTTTGCCCTTTCTTATGATGAAAGGGGTTTACTGGAGTTAATGCGGTTGAAAGCACAGGTGATTAGTGGATACATCGTCATATGTCAATATAACGCCAATGTTGATCTCACACCCTTGATTGGTTAGCCTATCTGGATCTGCATAATTCCATAAAAACAACCCGAGGCCACAGCCATTTTCACATTTTAAATGATGAACTATTAAATACTTAATGAACATCTAGTACAGTAAATCAGATCACACTAAGTCAGGTCATTCCAAAATGGATACTCGCAATAACCATGTAATAAATAACACTGTTAAACCATTAAGAATTTAATCTGGACAAATTATAATCGATGCTCTTCTTCTGCTCATATGACGCGGCAGGTATTTTGGGGGGACTCGGGAGGACTATGTTAGCTCTACCAGATGACTTCATGTTTGAAGTATCACATTATGTTATGTTCCTAGTTTATATAGCATAGTATTTACAAAAAACAGTAGGCCTAATAACTAATGTTCAAAGGAGCTAGCTGTAGGCATAGTAGCCTATACAGTCTCAATGCATTTTTTCAACTATTTTATTTGAGGTCTATTTAGTCTTATAAAAAATATTGTTTAGAAAACCAGGAAAACTTGTTTGATAGTCGTAATTATAAATTTGACAGAGAAATGCAAACAGCTCATAATCGCATCATATAATAGCACAATTGGATTAGATAGGCTACTGCTGTAACTGCGTAACGAATTATTCTGAATGGTAAACTATATGATAAACACATGATAAACTGTTTGAATAAAATACATTCCAATTGTAGTCTATTGTTGTCATTATTGTGATGGCTTGTATTTCATGTTGTTCTTCTCACATTCTAACGACTCCGTGTCCATTCCGAGTGCCGTGCCATGGCTCTCTGCGGCCTATAATGTAGTATATTTTAAATGATACATAGGCGCGTTCATTATTTTTGACTGGCATAAAGCTTGGATAGCCTACTCTCTCGCATATTGTATTGCAGTTAATGGACAACTATTATTGCAATATGCACCCCAACCAGTAACAACATTGCAAGGATCATATATCCTAAATAATTCCATTTACCACAATGCCATATGTAAATATTGAATAGCTCTTACCACTTAATGGTTGCATATGTAGTGGCTGATTCCTGTTCTTCGCGATGCACAGGCTAGATGGACACAAACTGACTCGGTCCTGCTCTGTCTGGGAGAGGAAGAATGAGAGACTCAGTCTTGTATAACCGGGTCTCCGTTTCGCTTGCCTGACACCGCGTAGTTCTAGCACGTTTCCCTGTTATGCGCACAGTGATGAAGGTGGTAGATTTGCCTAAAAATCAATCCGCGTTTGTTGGTGATGCTGCTGTAGAAGTTATGTCGCTCTTTCCCAAGAGTTCTGTCAACTGGCAAGCAGTTTAGCGACCTCTCTCCCTTTCAACCCTTTCACTTGTTCGATCTCTGCACTCCCCCTTTCTCTCCACTGAAAACGAGAAAGAACTTCATAGACGTATAGAGGCTGGAGCAACGTAACGATGTCGGTCGGTGCGTCAACCAGTCTCTATCTTGTATTCCGGATCCTAGCTTTGGCCATTTTGATATGGATTGTGGAGGAGGGTATCTAGTGTTCATTCTTAAAAACCTTTTAGTCGTAAAGTTTATCCGGCCTACAGTTTCACTTCATAATCAGTAAGCAGAACAGTTCCTTATGGAATGTTATGTGAGAGTGGAAGGTCAATATCACTCAACCAATCCAATAACCAATCAGGTTATTTTGAATTGTAATAAAAGTCATATAAAGTAGGCCTAGTTTAGCGCTATGGCGAGGCAATATATCTTCAAAATAATCTAATCTATGAAAAAACAAATTGTGATTATATTAGCCTACATATTGAGCTATCGTGGGTTGTTGGGCTATGATGAAGCAAGCTACATAAATCTACATGCACAATAGTATTTGGCCTAGAGCAATCCGGTGTAATGAATTCCTTCGCCAATTTGGATTAAAATACGGTATACTCCATGACCGACCCGCCCTCCTCCCATCTTCTTTTTACTCTGTCCCACACATTAACACCAACTTTTAAATCATGCAAAGCCTCAATATCTCCTGCACGCGACCTGGGCTCGTGCACTGCCTCTGAAGCCAGGCAGGTGCAAGGGTGCAAGGACTGCTGCATCCCGGGCTCGTGTCCCCTAGAGTAGACACACACAAAAAGAGGAGAAAACCAAGCTTGCATCAATAGAAACAAAAAAAGTAAACTCTGACATAATTAATTGCATTCATTTCAAAACGTAAAATAACTCAATGACCGATCTATTTTGGCTCATGCATAAGGGCCTTGAATGGAGAAAAAAAACAGAATATACACACTAACTTGACATAAGTTTAATTTTCAAAATAAAATAAACTGATAAGAATCGTCTGGTTTATGGTAGGTTATATAATTTTACCAAAAAAAAAGAAGAGAAGCCGAAAAATAAAGACAGTTATCTTGAGATGGCGCTATGTCAACTCTCCCAACTGGAGGCAGAAAAACCTCCATAGGCTACATGGTTTAAATTGTGTAACTTCGTCATGTTAACGCCTTACAACAATCCGTGCATATACGCCCAGAGAAACACATTTTAAATAGCCTGTATTGTGCATTTAGGCCTACATTTTTTGTTCAAATAACATTGTTGTAATATATCATCAAAGTCAAAGACAGCATATCTTGTTGAAACTGGAGAGTGCATTTACCTTCCTTGAAATGCAGACTCGACCCCGGTCATGATGTTGTTATCCCATTATCCAAAGTAGAAGTTATAGCACACAAATAAAAATGCACTCAACATTTGAGAACTTGGAGCAGACATATGAGAGAAATGAGAAGGTAACGATCCATTATTTTCACAGTATCCCACCCCAAAAGCGACAGTTCTTTATTTCACTAAAAGTTGCACCAAAATCAACAACAATGGTTATGATCATACCAGTTAATGTTAATAGTTATAATCAAACACTCATCACAAATAGCTCTTTATGTGTATTGATCTTTTCGTTTATTTAGGCTACAAGACAATATCATCACTTGACAAAAAACTGGTTAAGCTAAATTAGAAATTTCGTAACATGCTCATAGCATTAACCCAATTAGAATGCTAATTAGTTCAATGTCAATAAAAGTACGAGGAGCGCAAGCCTTGTGATCCGTCCAGCGGAAAGAGCTGCCTCCTGATTTGAGCGTGCGATAAAAGCTTATCAGCACCGAGCTTCCATTCCTATTTGCAACTATTGAAAAAATAATAATAATAAAGACTAAAATATATATAACCCATAAATTGATGAAGCTGCTCAACTCATGTTTAAAAAAAATAGAAAATACGACATGTCATACTGTCCACCCAAATCTAGCCTATAGGCTACAGTTTGACACCTATGGCTTCTAACATTTTGAAGCAAATTGTCTTGAGGTGAGCCTAATGACAATAATACAAACTTTATAGTTCAAGGTCAAGGACTTGATAATAATACAAATAGGCTGAATTATAGCCTAATAATAATAATTGGCCTTACAATAATTGAATAGCCTAATAATCTTTATCATAGGATTATCATAATCACATAATCACATGAAAATGCAGCATTTATTTTTTGTATGTTTCTTATAATTTTCAACATGTTCTGCAGCAGGGTTTTTGTAAGTGTCTGCATGGTGCTTGGCTGGAACATTATTATTTATGTATGCATGCTGCATTAGATGCCAGGGCCCTTCTTCTTCTGATTATTACCAGGGGTAGGCTAATATTTCATCGGTGCTAGGCAATCTTTGTTCTCTGTGAAGATAATAAATGGCCTAATCGTTATCAGCAAACTGCTCGGGGTGTCAGCACCGACCGAGGCTGAAAGCAGGGTCCAAAGTGCCGCTGAATAAATTGGTGTTCCTTATCTCTCACTTCCAGATTATCGCCGCCTTTTCAGACGCACACAACAAATACATTCAATGCATCGAATGCATCATTTGAGGGGGGAAGATCCCGCAGGTTGATAGAGACATACAGACATAGGGAATGCGAAATATTTACACGTTTTACCCGCTCCCGTGTTTAGAGCCAATATTAGGTAGGCCTTTGGTTCACACATTTTACATATCACCCTATATTAAACATATATCACAGTGAAGTGATATGATGGTTATCTGCCTGATTAATCCTGTCTCCTCAGTTGTTGTCTCTACATTGGTAGTGGTAAAAAAACAAAACTCGTTATTTCTTTGCGTCGGATGTAGCCTTGTAGCCTATTGGTTTTCAGAAATGCATTTCTATACTGAATAGCCTACTATAACTTAAACTATAAACGCTGACATTTGAAACACAATGGAACATAATAACTAATAACAATTGATAATGACACTATGAATGAACATACATAACAATGCAATAAATAATAACATAATACTGTAATAATTGTAGCTTAGGCTAAATAATAACTACAATAATAATAAGGCATATGTTGATTAATCATAGTATTAGCAATGGCAATAATATTCACTTCAATATACATTTTTACATTTTAGTCATTTAGAAGACGCTCTTATCCAGAGTGACTTACAGTTAGTGCATTAGTTTTAAGATAGCTAGGCGGGACTTACAGTTAGTGCATTAGTTTTAAGATAGCGAGGTGGGACTTACAGTTAGTGCATTAGTTTTAAGATGGCTAGGTGGGACTTACAGTTAGTGCATTAGTTTTAAGATAGCTAGGTGGGACTTACAGTTAGTGCATTAGTTTTAAGATAGCTAGGTGGGACTTACAGTTAGTGCATTAGTTTTAAGATAGCTAGGTGGGACTTACAGTTA
Source organism: Oncorhynchus masou masou (assembly GCF_036934945.1). Taxonomy (NCBI): domain Eukaryota; kingdom Metazoa; phylum Chordata; class Actinopteri; order Salmoniformes; family Salmonidae; genus Oncorhynchus; species Oncorhynchus masou. The sequence continues at coordinate 69,356,919 of NC_088216.1, forward strand.
GTGCATTCGTTTTAAGATAGCTAGGTGGGACTTACAGTTAGTGCATTAGTTTTAAGATAGCTAGGTGGGACTTACAGTTAGTGCATTAGTTTTAAGATGGCTAGGTGGGACTTACAGTTAGTGCATTAGTTTTAAGATGGCTAGGTGGGACTTACAGTTAGTGCATTAGTTTTAAGATGGCTAGGTGTGACTTACAGTTAGTACATTAGTTTTAAGATGGCTAGGTGGGACAACGACATATCAAAGTCATAGTAAGTTAATTTTATCTCAATAAAGTAGCTATCAGCAAAGCCAGAACTACTAAGGGAAACGAGTCAAGTGCTAGTGTTAGTTCACTAAAAGCTTACAAATGCAATATATAGGCCTATATAACAAATACAATAGGCCAATATACCTCAACATTCTCGAAGGTATGGCAAAAGTTTATTCGAGCAAGCAGACAAACCGTTTCTGCCGTTTTCTATAGGCATACTGTTTATTCTCTAACAAATGCATTTCTTAAAATATTCAAATTCAAACACAATTCTTGTCCCATGTTTTATGTGTATGAAATAGGCGTCCTATAGACCCGGTGTGGTATGCTAGGCCTAATATTCCTTTATTCTCCCATGTTATTTTTTGATGTTTTATGAGAGAATATTTGGCATTCACGATTATACGTCGATCACACCTACACTGTCGTTGCGCAAAATGGTAATCAGCATCATCTGGATATGTGTGCAACAAAAGTGTAACATTCACCTTCTGCTACCATTTCTGTCAAGCCGTCTAAGCATACGATGTGATGCATATGTTTGATAAATCCAACATATGCACCACACAGAACACACTGCAACAGCCTCTGCAACGCAATGCTGCAAGGCAAACTCATTATTCTATTGGAAATGAATGTACTTCTGGTGTACCAAAACGCAATGACACTGTAGGTGTGATCGAGGTGTAGGCGCAAAAACTTCACCATGGACATCGAGTTCTCTGATGACTGCCCTTTGAAGTTTGCTGTAGTCATACATCTCAAGGTCTACATTACTAATTTGACCGCACAGAGAGCAAAATGTTTTGGATTTGAGAGAGAACCGTTTTCAATTTATAATCGAGCATGGAACATAATGTAGTATTTAGGAGTGACACTTATGACAACAACAAAAAATCGAGTTTTCCAATATACACAAACTCCCCTTTTAATAACAAGGTATCTCCACCAGCCCTGTGCTCTGATGGTCTCCTAGACAACCAAGATAACAGAGCAGCAGTTTTCCATATCAGCACCAGTCTATTATATCCTGGGATTAGCTCTCTTTCCGAGAAGGTCAAACACAAAATCATGACACCTGGTATTTTCACCCTGGCTGAGAGTGCACACACATGTATATACATGCATTTGCGTGCCATTTCATTTAAAGTCATTAACCTTCAAAATGTCCCTGCTCACAAAATATCAGCATCATAAAGAAGTACCTTCTGTGACTTATGGTGAATGTAGACAGAACAACATAGCAGCAACCCAAGCTGAGGCTTGGAGAGGTTACACAGGCTATTTGTCTCATTACCAACCCTCTAGGGCTCCAGTTTTAATAGCAATTGGGCCCAATGTACTGTTATGTAGCGACCCCTAGTGATGAGATGATCATTCAAAAGTAGATCAATATTCAAATGAGGAAAGTGGAGGAAAATGGATGAAAGTGAAAAAAAGTGTGTATTTGTGTGTGTGTGTGTGTGTGTGAGAGAGAGAGAGAGAGAGAGAGAGAGCCTGTGTGCATGTGTGTGTTGAAAGAGGGAGAGAAACGACGAACATAGAGAGGAATTCATGGAGGATAAAAATTCATTGAGTCATTGAGAATAGATGCAGGGGATGGAGACAGAGTGAGAGGGAGAGAGAGAGAGAGAGAGAGAGAGAGAGAGAGAGAGAGAGAGAGAGAGAGAGAGAGAGAGAGAGACTACAAAAGGCCATTGCACAGCTGGAATGTTCCAGCTGGGATTCCCGATGGCTGGACAGGAAGAGAGTGGAGTCCTGACAGGAAGAGTGTGCTGGGAGGGCTAGCGCTGGGTGGGGAGAGAGAGAGAGTTGTTTCCTGTTAGCTGCTCTCCTTCTCTCAACACATTTCTCTCTAAGTGTTCTCTGTCTACCTATCCCTCTGTCTTTCGCCATGCTTCACTCCCCATCCACATTAGGACTTGTAGGCCTATTGGTTATGAAACCATCCTATTTCCCTCAAATGTTCACCTTCAAACTCCTCATGTGAGTTCACACAGCAACAGGGTATGATACATTTGATCAATGGGGTTGTGGGAGGGAGGAGAGTGGGTCAAGCTGCCAGGCCATCAGGTTGCTTGAGGTGTAAATAAACTGGGGAGCAGGAACCAGGTGTTACCACGGTGGTACTTCCTGCCTGTCAGATCTGTCAGCCAGGTTACAAACCCACGTGGGCTCACAATAAAAGCCCATGTACCAACGGGACAACACGAGTTAATGTCAGAGGTTTGACAAATAGAGGTTGAGAAAACACAGAAAGAATGAGTCTCACAGTAGATATGAAATAGAGTGGTATGTGAAGTGTGAGAGGAAAAATGTCTTTGTCTCTCCTAAACTCAGTAGACAATCAGAGTTTCCTATCAGCTCTGGAGTAGGGGGAAATTGGCTGCCCTGGAAAGGAGAGGGCCAATCTCACAGCCAATGGGAAGTGCCCCTGTCACTCTAATCAGGAGTGATAGAGAGGAGGAAACGTGTGTGTGTGTGTGTGTGTGTGCACACGTGTGATTGCATTTGCACATAGGTACATGTGCATATGTCTTTCTCTGTGTATGGATGAAATTGTTTTTAACCATGTCTCACTGGGTTTAGAAAGCCCATGGATCTGTCATGGATAACATACACATGTATAAAATAACCATCAGAGCCCGATCTGCCACCTCTTCACTTCCCCTAGAGATGGATCACCCAGTGAATGTTTTCGGTCTCTCCCTGAGAGGCATGACCAGCATGCCTTTGTTGGAGAGCCATGTGACAGAGATCAGGGGGTCTTAGTGGGAGCTGTGGACAGTTACATACAAGGAGAGGAGGGCAGTATTACAGTTTCATCAATACAAATCCATAGAGAAGAGACAAACTGACATAACACACATATACCATGTATACAAACTCTGATTAAGAACACACATACTCTATGCAGTAGATGGAAGCAATGAGAACCTTCTCAATGATTGTCCCCCTCTTTCTGTCTCTCTTGCACCTTTTCCTCCATTTCCTCACCATACGACCCACCCTACCCGCCCCAGACAAGAATGTATCTCTCCACACCCCCGACACAATCCTCTGTTTGAAGTCAGATGAACACATGTCCAGATATCTCTCCATCCCTCTCTCTGTTCCCTTCCTTACCCTTCTCTGTCCGTTTGTCTGTCTATCTGTCAGCCGTGCTCATCTCCACCCCCTGCAGCTGTGAGAGGGGCACAGGCGCTCTCATTGTGCTCCTCTTCCTCGCCCTCGCTCGTCTGCACCCGCCACAATCACACCTGCCACCTGCACAGGACATGGGCCCTGACCAGGCAGCTTTCATCTCCCCCCCAGTGCAGGCCCCTCTGCCCCAGGCCTGTCACTGTGGAATGGCAGACACACGGGCTAGAGGACGGAGAGGCATCTCTGTTTGTTTCCAGGTCAAGAGGAGCTAAAGTATACAGGATTTGTCCACAGCAAAGGAATAGATTTTAGCATAGGATGCAACATTTTTTTCATGATTTTGAATACAACAGGAGACAGAGAACTGGGAGTGTGTGGGTATTGCCAGAATGCATGATGGGGATTTTCCTTGTTTATATTGCCTTGTAGCCCAAAGTCAATTCTCTACAGATTACCATCACTTTAAGTAAAATACCATCAACAGCATTTTAGCTATTGTGGGTAGTGAGTACAGTCTTTACAGCATGGAGGACCGTCAAGTATGACAGATATTTGATGGCACATGGATTCAATTTGCATTTGTAAGTGTTTATGAGTGTTCATGAATGCATGTGTGTGTGTGCATGCCAAACTGGACTCAGGGGTAGACTTAACATAGAACATGTAAATCCAGGACACTTCAATTAGTATATGTTACGTTTCGTATGATATTTATTAATTTGTGGATGTCCATCATCCATTTCATATGATACGTTGCGAATTACAATTTGTATATGTTACAAAGTGCAATTTGTACAATATGTTAGGAATTTGCAAAATGTATGATATGTTACAAATTCCAATTTGTTATGGCTAACATTAGCTCAGTTAGGGTTAGGGGTTAAAGTTAGGAGTTAGGTTAAGCAGTTAAGGTTAGGGTTAGCTAACATGCTAAGTAGTTGAAATGTACTGTAGCTAAAAATTAGCAAGTAGTTGCAAAGTTACTAATTAGCTAAAATGCAAGTTGTCCGTAATGAGATTCAAAAAAGAAACCTGGTTATACGCCCATCCACCCCAACCAACCACCCTACTTTTGTTTTGCATTAACTAACCTTATGTCTTATGTAATCGTACTAAACATAAGATATCATTCTAATTTGAGGCTCCCGGATTTATGTTTACTATGTTATGTCTATGAGACCAGGTTTTGCATGCATATGTGTGTGAGTATTGAGAACTCCCTTGAAGTTTGGATTAGTTTCCTCCTAATCTGCATGGTTTCTCTCTTCTCTCTTCAACCTTCTGCTCTGTGCGTGTATGTATGTGCTGCATGTATAATAAAATAGGGACAGGGAGGATGGCTTCTCTGAGGGAGTGATTTATGAGCACGCACTTTGAAGGGTCTTCAGTGCAGGATATTGTTCTCTGACAGTGACTGGTCCCTCGGTAGGGTGTGTGTGTGTTAGAGAGAGCGGGAGAAAGAGATTAGGAGAAGGGGCCTGCAGGTGAGCTCTCAACATAATCAATCACCACCATGTCACGTTGCTCTTGCCCTCTAGATTCCCCATTTCATAAGTACCTGACTTTTTCTTTCAGATTCTTCCAAAACTATCAATTAATTCTGAGAAATAACTTACTTGCAATAGCCTAAGTTACTGCATCAGGAAATAAATACTATTTATGCAACACATAACAACCACATGGTTCACACACACACACACACGTCCCTCAGCTTTCACTCTTCGCCACATCAGGATACAGTTCTGTTTGTAGATTCCGGTTTAAACAGAATTTTGCTCGGATTTGGTCAACAGCTCAACCGCAGCCCTGGTGTGACCGGTTATCACATCCCCTATAGGCTGAAACTAAAGCAAGGCAGGGCCAGAACAGAAAGGAACATCTCTAACGAATCTTCACCTCCTACCACCCACATATCAACCAAATACAGTAAATCACACTAAACTATTACAAGAAAACACATTTTGAATCTGTCGCTATGCCACACATTTGGGTAAGACATAATCAAATTATTGCCACTATTGGAAGTGATGTCAGATGTGAGGAACTGGTGGTATTATGAAGAGCTAACATACTGTACTTAAGCAATACTTTCGCTCTCTCTCTTGTTTGTTAAGTTTATTTGCCAAACATACAGCGGTCCACAAATATGTATGTAACCTGCTGTAGAATAGAACCTGCTGTAGAATACAATACGATCTAACATACTGGTAACCAAGTTGTAATATGATGGCGTCATAAGACGCATTACCTCAGCTGCTGTTTGACATACCACTGCAGTGAGGGAAACTCTGTCAACTACAGTCTGTCTGCAGTATAGGAAATTCGGCAAAAAAAGAAATATCCCTTTTTCAGGACTCTGTCTTTCAAAGATAATTCATAAAAATCCAAATAACTTCAACGATCTTCATTGTAAAGGGTTTAAACAATGTTTCCCATGCTTGTTCAATGAACCATAAACAATGAATGAACATGCACCTGTGGAAAAAGAAAGATGCCCAGGGTTCCTGCTCATCTGTGTGTACGTGCCTTAGGCATGCTGCAAGGAGGCCTGAGGAATGCAGATGTGACCAGGGCAATAAATTGCCATGTCCGTACTGTGAGACGCCTAAGACAGCGCTACAGTGAGACAGGGCGCACAGTAGATCGTCCTCGCAGTGGCAGACCATGTGTAACAACACCTGCACAGGATCGGTACATCCGAACATCACACCTGCGGGACAGGTACAGGATGGCAACAACAGCTGCCTGAGTTACACCAGGAACGCACAATCCCTCCATCATTGCTCAGACTGTCCGCAATAGGCTGAGAGAGGCTGGACTGAGGGCTTGTAAGCCTGTTGTAAGGCAGGTCCTCACCAGACATCACCGGCAACAACGTTGCCTATGGGCACAAATCCACCGTCGCTGGACCAGACAGGACTGGCAAAAAGTGCTCTTCACTGATGAGTCGCAGTTTTGTCTCAGCAGGGGTGATGGTCGGATTCGCGTTTATCGTCGAAGGAATGAGCGTTACACCGAGGCCTGTACTCTGGAGGGGGATCGATATGGAGGTGGAGAGTCCGTCATGGTCTGGGGCGGTGTGTTACAGCATCATCGGACTGACCTTGTTGTCATTGCAGGCAATCTCAACGCTGTGCGTTACAAGGAAGACCTCTTCCTCCCTCATGTGGTACTCTTCCTGCAGCCTCATCCTGACATGACCTTCCAGCATGACAATGCCTCCAGCCATACTACTCGTTGTGTGCGTGATTTCCTGCAAGACATGAATGTCAGTGTTCTGCCATGGCCAGCGAAGAGCCTGGAACTCAATCCTATTGAGCACTTCTGGGACCTGTTGGATCGGAGGGTGAGGGCTAAGGCCATTCCCCCCAGAAATGTCTGGGAACTTGCAGGTGCTTTGGTGGAAAAGTGGGGTAACATCTCAAAGCAAGAACTGGCAAATCTGGTGCAGTCCATGAGAAGATGCACTGTAGTACTTAATGCAGCTGGTGGCCACACCAGATACTGACTGTTACTTTTGATTTTGACTCCCCATGAAGACCTCTTCCTCCCTCATGTGGTACTCTTCCTGCAGCCTCATCCTGACATGACCTTCCAGCATGACAATGCCTCCAGCCATACTACTCGTTGTGTGCGTGATTTCCTGCAAGACATGAATGTCAGTGTTCTGCCATGGCCAGCGAAGAGCCTGGAACTCAATCCTATTGAGCACTTCTGGGACCTGTTGGATCGGAGGGTGAGGGCTAAGGCCATTCCCCCCAGAAATGTCTGGGAACTTGCAGGTGCTTTGGTGGAAAAGTGGGGTAACATCTCAAAGCAAGAACTGGCAAATCTGGTGCAGTCCATGAGAAGATGCACTGTAGTACTTAATGCAGCTGGTGGCCACACCAGATACTGACTGTTACTTTTGATTTTGACTCCCCTATGTTCAGGGACACATTATTCCATTTGTTAGTCACGTGTCTGTGGAATTTGTTCAGGTCATGTCTCAGTTGTTGAATATTATGTTCATACAAATATTTACACGTTAAGTTTGCTGAAAGTAAACAGTTGACAGTGAGAGGACATTTATTTTTTTGCTGAGTTTATGTTGGTGTGAGAATGATTGGCTGAGGGGGGTCTACCAGCCCTGCAGCTCCAAATCTCCACTGAAGCGTATACACAAAATGCCATTGTGGGGCCTTGTAACGCCACCGAACATCAGTGCTAACAGACATTGTCTTCGCCTTCCTCCAATATATATTTTCACAATGATTATTGTAACGCACATACAATACATTAATGTTATCATGGCAACTAGAATGGGTAGTTATGGCCTTGGCATGACCTCGTGACCCTAAAGGGAAAGCGGTGACCTCAGACTGACCTATGTCTCATCTCCTGTTCATCCTCTCTGATCAGGAAGAAATAAGCAGGTCTCCTAGGGAGTGCCACCCTCCACTAGCAGTTTGGGTTGCTAGGTGTGGTCATCCTACTAAGGCCTGGTGTGCACGCTAGAATAAATCGTGTTGGAAATTCCCAGAGGAATGTGGAAAGAGAAGGGAAATGTAATTGATGTTATATACAGTATGTGACATCTTTGAATGTGATGGAGAATTCAACCCACCATTGCCCTCTCGTTTATTAATTCATTGACAGGTGAGCCATGATTTAGTAGTGTCTTCAATAATATAATTGGCTTATGTAATGATCAGCAGAATTAAAGAATAAGCCAATTTTCCCCCATGATTAAGAGAGAATCAACAAGCCACATCTACAAGGATCACATATGAATTGAGCACCAGCTGTTTTATTTGGGGTTGCTTCCATATTAAAATAAAACAGTGTCAACTTTGTAGGCACTATCCCTTTCCCAAGTCAAAAGCCTCACTTAACCACCACAGATGGGAAAAATATATTGAGCCAGAGTGCCCCCAGGTGGTGGAACTAGGTTACTTCCCTAAAGAGTTTTAAAAGTGGAGGAATCATTTATTTTAAAACAGTTGTCAATGTTTCAAACTTGGTTCATTTACTGACGATACAGGTTCACATACATTATCACTCAACGTCTTCGTCAAATAAAATTTGATTTGCCCCATGCTATTCCCCACACACGGCCTAATCTCATATCAAAAAAAATATACCGTTAAAGAGAAATTATACAAAATATTAGAGGGACAATGAGAAACTTAACATGAAGATGGTAACCCTTTGGATTGGGGTCCACACCATTTCAGAGCTTCAACTTTGTTCAAATATAACAGCCAGGAGGAAGTAACAATAGTTCGTAAGTGCAAAGAATATGACGAAGACATTTAGAGACTGACTCACAAGGGATCCCTTATTTCAGGGTCACTGATGACTACTCCACCCTTAAGAGAGCACAGGTTGGAGGGACTCAAGGGAGTATAGACACAGGACAGATGTGACATGAAAACCCTTAAGAGTAACACAAAAATATATATTTATCACCATTCAAAAAAAGCTAAAAAAAACAACACAAAACATTCCAAATTTAAACAGTTAAATTCTGCATTTAGGAACAACAGAGCTCTTCCACGCAATTTAACTTTCGACTGCCATGTAAGGTGTGACGCAAGCATTCCCTGTGGTGTTAAGCATAACGCTGTTGTGTTTCTGGCAAGGCACAAAGGCACGAGTGTTTGCATGCACCTACAGGTTCCCTTAGTGTGTGTACTTTGTGAGTGGGATGGACAATGAGCAAAGGTAAATATTTCTTATTTTATAATAACTGCAGGGCTGGATCAACAGATGTGTAGTTGGGGCAGCACATGTGTTTTTTGTACACTGACACGTGTATAGTGGTGTTTACAGGGTGTCCAGCAGACTGTCGATGCGGGTCACCAGCTCCAGTCTCTTGCTAGAGAGGGTCTTCTCGTTGTCGATGTAGGCCTCCTTCTTAATCTTGCCTGCCACCAGGCGCTCAGCCTCCTGCCAAGAGCGACACACCAGCTCCTTCACCTGGCCGTCCAGCTTCTGCACCTCACCCACCTGTTGACAAACACAAGGAAATGTGAGGTTCAACACAGTATGCACACAGGTAGGTATAAACTGTACACACACCAAACACTGTATACACAATTGAATACACACACACACCTTATCTGCAAGGTCGGAGCCCTCTGCTTTGAGGCGGGCCTGCAGGGAGCTGATGTCGTTGGTGAGGGTGCGGTGGTCGGCCTCCAGGATCTTGCGGCCACTGTTCAGGGCCCCTGTGTCTCGAGATTGCTTATAGCGATTCACCACCTCGTCCATGTGGCGGTACAGCCCTAAACGCTTGTTGACCAGGTTCAGGACCTGCTCTGTGATGGAGGACACCTTCATACGAACCTCTGCAGCAGGGTCCTGAAACAGGGGGTGGGAAGACACACGACAATCTGCAAGTGCATTCAGGAAAAAGGAGATAAACATAGAAGGGAGTGATGTGGAGAGTACAAGTGCTACCACTATTAAAGAGACTGAGGGGGAGTATGTTGAGGATGGTGTACCTTAGTGATGGACAAGTCCAGGCGCACATAGATGATGACAGTGAAGAAGAGGATGTAGAATGCCCCCACCACCAACAGGGGCTCCTGCAGCATCAGGACCTTATTGAAGGTATAATGCACCTGGGGGATGAGACAGACACTGAGGAACTCACACCATCAATTGGGAACCTTACATAGCTTCTAAAGCATTTCTCTGAAAGGGTTTGCAGATGTAAAGCATGTATCTTGATTGTTAAAAAAAAATGTATTTCAGTGGCATAACTCCAGAGCCGTTGCTTATAATAATCCTGTCACCGTAACGGCACTCTGGTTTTCCAGATGCAGTGAAACCAAAGAAAAAACTGCCTTCCTTTCTCCCCTGTACCTCCCCCAAAAGTCTCTGTTCCCTCCTCCACTAGGGGCTTGCAACTCACCACTACGTCCTGGATGTGCTGCTCCACCAGGTTGTTTTTAGACACCAACAGCACAGGGCGGCCAGAGGTGTCTAGGTAAGTGTAGTGCAGCTGGTCTGGAATACGGTCAATGGGGTAGGGGGTTTCCACATGGATGTTCCTGAGAGGAAGAGACATGGATCAATAAAATGAAACAGGAGATCAATGCATTTCCACAGATTCTAAATACACATCATGCATCACAGCATACTCACTTGGCGCCTTCTGGCAGTATAAGTTTAACAGTGAGGGAGTCGATGACCTGGTCATCATATACATGGTCAACCAGCCTCATCTTCAGAGCGTACTGATCCCCTAAGGAATATTTGAATTAGCATAGTATTTTTTAGCTTTCAGTTCGGCCATTTCTCTTTAAAAGTTCTGGTTATAAACAGTTATCGTAATATGGTAATCTAGTCAACTCAACTCACCCAGGGTGTAGAGGTACTCGTAGCTGGGCAGATTGTAGCCGATAATGTAGTGGGTTTTCCAGCCACCAAACAGGGGGAATCGGGGCCTAACCTCCACCTCCACAGAGTCTTCCAGAATCTGGAGGTGGGAGGTGGAGATGTTGCCGATCTCATCCCGGTAGTACACATCCTGGGCTGAGGCAGGAAGGATGGTCTTTGTGAGAAAGAGGAGATGTAGTTATTATACAATCTTTACAAGTCACCTTTGAGAGCATGTTTGCAAATGCACCAATATTCCATGGCAATAAAAGTGTCTAAAATCAACGCACCTTAAAGGATTTGACTGATGAGATGCCACTGTCAGACTGGCGCTGGTAGTCATAACGGGAGAAAGGCCCTTTCAGCAATGCCCCTGTGTGCCTGATATCAATTGTCTCCTCCACAGCAATGTTTCCCCAATGAGAAACTTCAATGATGCGGGTGATGCTGCTAATGGTGAGGAAGGGGGTGTTGTTCTCATAATGGACCTTCAGGGCATCCTAAAAAGAATGAGAAACAGAGAAATATCAAACTTCTCTTCCAAATATGAACCTACTAAGCCAATGTTTGCTATTCAGCTGGCCCAACAGTGTTCAGACCATTCAACAACAGATGTATTTCAAACCTAGGGCCCTCAGAGACATTATACCTCACTGAATGGGGCGACATCACGGAAGGGGCCGTACTCAATGGCCTCATCACTCTTGCTGGGGTTGCCCAGCTTGGTGTAGCTCTCCACCGTCTTAGAGGCAAGGCGGACATGGGTGGTCTGGCTGCGGGTGGGGTATGGAGAGTACAGGTAGTGGTTGCCCTGGAACACCACCAGCTGACGCTCAGCCTGGGTGATGTGGGTGGGAAAGGGCTTCAGAATGTGGCTCAGGACTGTCTCCACCTTCACTCGCAGCTTTGCGCCAACGGCCAGACTGGAGGGTAACTGCACCTTGTAGAACTCCCCACTGTAAGAGGTTAGCAGACAGGAGGGGTCAGGTCAGTGGACACCAACATATGGCTTTAAAAAACAAGGGGACTAACTAAAACAGTGACAGAAACTCCAGTGGAAAAAAGGGGTGAAGTTTAACATGGTGAAAATGCGCATATCTAGAAACTTTATAGTCGAATGCTTGACAATGGATAAGCAACATACCCTTCGAACTCAAGGACGAGCGATTATGATTTTTCAACGCCGATACCGATTATTGGAGGATCAAAAAAGCCGATACCGATTAAATCGGACAATTTGTTGTTGTAATAATGACAATTACAACAATACTGAATGAACACTTATTTTAACTTAATATAATACCTCAATAACATCAATTTAACCCCAAATAAATAATGAAATATGTTCAATTTGGTTTAAATAATGCAAAAACAAAGTGTTGGAGAAGTAAAAGTGCAATATGTGCTATGTAAGAAAGCTAACATTTAAGTTCCTTGCTCAGAACATGAGAACATATGAAAGCTGGTGGTTCCTTTTAACATGACTCTTCAATATTCCCAGGTAAGAAGTTTTGGGTTGTAGTTATAGGAATTATAGGACTATTTCTCTATACCATTTGTATTTCATTAACCTTTGACTATTGGATGTTCTTATAGGCACTTTAGTATTGCCAGTGTAACAGTATAGCTTCCGTCCCTCTCCTCGCTACTACCTGGGCTCGAACCAGGAACACAACAGCCACCCTCGAAGCAGTGTTACCCATGCAGAGCAAGGGGAACAACCACTCCGAGGCTCAGAGCGACGTTTGAAACGCTATTAGCGCGCGCTAACTAGCCAGCCATTCCACTTCGGTTACACCAGCCTCATCTCGGGAGTTGATATGCTTGAAGTCATAAACAGCACAATGCTTGACGCACAACGAAGAGCTGCGGGCAAAATGAACGAAAGTGCTGTTTGAATGAATGTTTACGCGCCTGCTTCTGCCTACCACTGCTCATTCAGATACTTGTATGCTCAGTCAGATTATACATAACGCATGACACGCTAGATAATATCTAGTAATATCATCAACCATGTGTAGTTAACTAGTGATTATGATTGATGGATTTTGATAAGATAAGTTTAATGCTAGCTAGCAACTTACATTGGTTTACTGCATTCGCGTAACAGGCAGTCTCCTTGTGGAGTGCAACAAGAGGCAGTTCGTTATTGCGTTGGACAACTTAACTGTAAGGTTGCAAGATTGGATCCCCCGAGCTGACAAGGTGAAAATCGGTCGTTCTACCCCTGAACGAGGCAGTTAACCCACCGTTCCTAGGCCGTCATTGAAAATAAGAATGTGTTCTTAACTGACTTGCCTAGTTAAATAAAGATTAAATAAAAGGTGTAAAAATACTCGGATAATCAAAAAAAAAAAAAAAAGGTCTCCAAAAATACAGATTTCCGATTGTTATGAAAAATTATGAAAATTGGCACCAATTAAATCGGCCATTCCGATTAATCGGTCAACCTCTACTTTGAACACACCAATAGCATCATAGCATTTTAGTACACCAGAATTCCATTCATTTCCAATGAAAAGTTGTGTTTGCCTTGCAGCATTGCGGAGGCAGTTGCAGTGCGTTCGGTGTGGTAAATATGTATGCGTGAAAATGTATGCGTAGATGGCTCCACAGAAATGATAGCAGAAGGTGAACGTTTAACTTCTGTTGCACACACATCCAGATGATGCTGCATACTATTTTGCACAAAGACACTCTTGGTGTGTTCAAAGCGTTAGTGAACAGGGATGCACCAGCAATTATAGACCGCTCACCTTTGGCCTTGGATCATTGTCTGCTTGAGTTCAAGTATGCCATCCTCCTCTTCATCACCCATCACCTGGCAAAGACACATGTTTACATGTCTGTCCAATCCAGTGCAATTCAACTCTTATTACTGCAACTGGACATGATCTTTATTCATTATAGATAGGAATGAGTTTGAGTATGTTGCGTTGACTAGAGTTAGTACTGATGGGTGGTGTGCACACAATCACTGATAGCACACACACAAATCTTAATTTACAACCCTCACCATGAGGAAAACATTTATTCTAACTAGTTACTAAACATTATCTTACATAATCAAAGGTCCCAAAATTATGCACACAAAAGGAGATATATATATAGATAAGACACGGAAATAACTTCCCTCTGCGGATACGTGTCATTCCTGACAGAACGAGTGCGGCGGAAGTGCACTCGTTAGCCCATTCAAACAGTTCCACGCCACAATCACATAATTCACTTATATTTTGTTGCTACAGCCTTGCATTGTTAGCAAAACACATTTGCTATCTAGCAAGTAGTAAGTTAGCTTCCTCGCCTTGACTGGGCGGGCGCTGCAGGACAAATATGTGCGTGCTATTGCTTGCTAGGTTAACTACCTAGCCTACTAACGTTACCTATAACCATGTGTTAGGTAACTACCTGGAGAAAAATGTTTGGTTTACAGCGAATGCATTCCTAAGTCACTTACCGATGCCCCGACGTACGCAAGGTTGGGGGCCAATTCGGGCTCTACTGCCAATATAAAGCTATGTACCGCCGAGTCTCCCTGGTTTAACAGAATAATCTCTGCTGTTATTTTAGCAATGTGCGTGCTCAGGTCCACTGTTCGTTTCACCTCCTCGTTCACCAGCCCGTCGGCAACTACTCGATAACACAGTCCGGTGATAAGGAGCAGACAAGTGGGAACTGTGCAGAAAGGTATGCTTCGCGCCATGGTTATAGAATTAAACAGTATGTATAGTTGAAGCTCGAGAGGGGGAAAAAAAAATGCCGCGCACTGTTTTAGGATCAAAGTTGCAGCCGAAAGGATGACGCTTAATTCATTTCTCACGTAATGGCGTAAACTTCTTCTTCTGTGGGTTTTATGACAGACTACAACCAAAACATGTATTTTGCCGCCACCAACTGGACGGGTTGAAACCAAAACAGGGTAAAAAAATCTAATTCATAACTAACTTTAATCCACCCAAATAAAAATAGTACATTGAGAAAACAAAACAAATCTCCATATCTCCCTTCTCAGGCTCTAGGCCCTGGGAGGGTGGTACGGCCTGTAACTCCTTCTCAGAGAAATCTTTCAGCCCAAGGAACCGCTCTGCCGCACCCACAATGATTTCTATCTTCCTGGACCGTCTCTCCACCTTGGCAGGGCAATTAAAGGTATAGCTATAAAGGCCGCCACCTTAACCTTTAAAATGTCAGGATCCTCATCGTGAAATGTAGCCCCTGCAGCGAAAGACTATCCACCACCATGGACTCTTCAGGTGAACCATTCAAACCCTCAACCCATTAACAGCTGCTGCATATGAAATGCTCTGGACAGCCCTGACTTTGGCCACCTCATTCTCTTTCACCTTTGTGGGGCATTCGAAAGATGTGGCTTCATGGTTCCCACCGCAATTAAAACATGTGTTATAAAAGTGATAATGTGACGATATGATATGTTCCACAACTTGGACATCTCGGGTTCTCCCGTATGCAAACACTTGAAACATGACCAAAAGCTTTAGAATGATCACACTGCATTGGTCTTTGGATAAATAACCTGACTCTGTAGTTAATATACCGTAACTGCACTTGAATAGGGAGAGACTCCATATCAAAAAACAAAATAACAGATACTCTCCTCTTTTTCTTAATTCACCACATGATTCAGCCGACGTGCATCAATCACTCCAGGAATATTTTTCATCTCTTCAACATCCACTTCCCACGAGACACCAGCTATATATTCCTAAGAGACACACACACACGACACTTCAAACGTATCAAATCGTGTGAGACGCAACACACGCTTCTTCTGATCCGCAGAAGCACATAAAATCTAAACAAGCCCGCCTCTCCTGATCCTCACAGCCTTCACTCTACCCAGCACTCTCTCCACCAGTTTGGATATCTCCAATGGATTCCTCAAGATTGGTCATTCGATCAGCTGCTCCTCATTAATAAATCGTACAATCCTACAAGATACAAGGTGACATTCTCATCATTGTATACTACTTTTCTCCGTTTCCATTATTTTGGACAATATTCCAATTCTCCCTGATTTTACCGCCATTAGATTCAGAATCCACTTCATCATCTGCTTCCGCCATCTTTTTCTCTCAAAACACGCTGATCTCTCTTCTTGCGATACTTTCTATTCTTCTTATACTTCCTATTCCACTTCAGCTAGCTATATCAAGTTCTCAAAAGCATTTCCTAGGAGGGGCCGTTTCGACAGAACACTGGAAATAAGTGTTTGTAATGGCGTAAACTGGTTGCTTCCCAGGCGAAATGGTTCTTCTTCTTCTATGATATCATGGCGGTCCGCAAACAATCATTTAAGTGCATGCCGCCGCCACCTACTGTGCTGGAATGTAGGATCAATCATGATCTGCTCAATTCTGTACTACCATGAAAATAAAATAAAAACCAAATAAATCCCTACCAACTAACTAACCTCCTGACACAAGCATTTCGCTACACTCGCATTAACATCTGCTAACCATGTGTATGTGACAAATACATTTGATTTGATTTTTAACTTCTACCCCATTAAACTTGATCTATATCATGCTGAAAAACTCCACCTTTAGGATTGTTCAGCATGTCAACAACTATTTCAACAGTAACAACTGCTACCCCCAATATCTATTTTGCTGTATCCACAATAACCTTCAACCTGGCATTTCTGCTTTCCACAACCTTTTTATTTATTTATTTCACCTTTATTTAACCAGGTAGGCTAGTTGAGAACAAGTTCCCATTTACAACTGTGACCTGGCCAAGATAATGTGAAGCAGTGTGACACAAACAACAACACAGAGTTACACATGGAATAAACAAACATACAGTCAATAACACAATCGAGAAAAAAAGTATATATACAGAGTGTGCAAATGAGGTAAGATAAGAGAGGTAGGTAATAAATAGGCCATAGTGGCGAAACAATTACAATTTAGAAATTAAGCACTAGGGTGATAGACCTGAATCATATTGATAACCTTACTAATAAAAGCTATGAAGTCAACTTTATTCATTATCAAAGTGTGCTTTGACACTACACATTCATGAGTACAAGATTTCTGAACAGGCCTCCAAACCATGCCAGGCCCAGCAGAAACACCAACCCCGACATTAGGTGCACTTACTACAGGAACAGCCACCTTGAACTACTTCACAAGAGCGAACAAAAATAGCAAACACTAATGCAACATCAGCTATCACGCTCAACGCCGAACTATACCACTACAACAATCTGCATGAGCAGCATGGGTTTCAGTAAAGACAGATCCTGAATGATCCCCCCACCACCACACACACACACTTCGTCCGGGATCTGTCACTACTGAGACCCATGCGTTTGTGCAAATTGTTGTAGTGGTATAGTTCAGTGTTGAGCGTTATAGCTGATGTGGCATTAGTGTTTGCTATTTTTAGTTGGCTCTTGTGAAGTAGTTTAAGATGGCTACTTTTGAGTCCTTTTTGGATAACCCTTGGTGGGAGGTTTTTGAGAAATGTGGTAGAGTTGATTTAATGAGCTTGGTTGAGCATTATTCAATATCGACTCCGCAGTGTGTAGTTAAGGCGGAGGTTAAACAGATAGTGTTAAATGTTTTGTTGGAAGAGCAGGTGCTTGTGTTACCGCTGCCTGAGCCTAATACCCCTGTAGGGGATGTTGCTGTTCCTGTAAGCCCATTGGTGTCTGAGAATGAGGGCGAAGCTAAAGCTCAAGCCACATTGCCCCATTTCGATCACAATATCTACAGCATGTCCATAGATAATATTAAAGAAAATGTGAAGGGAGGAAGAGTGATTGAGGCCAAAAGGTTGATCAGTAGAGAAGAGGGTCAAAGAAGGGACATAGTGCAGCATTTGGTGGATGCCAGTTGCAGAGAGAGGTTAGAGGCTCAGAAATATAAAAGCAGTCATAATGTATCGTATGCAGAGGTTGTTTGACAGATTGGTGGAACTACAGTGCGGTCTGATGGGGCTTCCATTGCTGCTCCTGTACTAAGTGAACCTACTGTCAGAGCTGGGGCTTCTGCTAGTCCTGGCATGGTTTCCAGACCTGTTCATAAATCTTGCGATCATGAATGTGCTGTGTAAAAAGAAACTTTGACAGTAACATCTGTTACCCCCAATAACTCTTTTGCCATATCCACTATAACCTTCAACCTGGCATTTCTGAGTTCCATAACCTGAGTCGTGTTGTTAACCTTACCAATGAAAGCTAGGAAGTTAACTTTATTGACTAGCAATGGTTGTTGACATGCTAAATAATTCTAAGGGTGGATTGTTTCAGCATGATATAGATCAACTGTAATGGATTGGTGGGGGGGGAGTAGAAGTTAGTAGGGATTTATTTGGTTTTTAATTGTATTTTCGCAGTGATACAGAATTTGGCAGACCATGATTGATCGCACACTCCAGCACAGTAGGTGGCGATATGCACCTTATACGTTTGTTTGCGGACCACCATGACATCATAGAAGAAGAAGAGCGTAAACTGGTCCAAAGATGCTGTTCCGAAGAAAAAAACGGCAGAGGTAGCCATTGTCCTTTTTTTTTTGTTTTGCAAAACGTCTCTCTCCAGTAACGCACAAATCTGTGTGTAGCTTGTAGCTACAACCTAACTTTACTTGTGAATGACCAGAATATAGATGGAATGTGTTTGACCCCTCCCTATCGTCCCCACTTACTTGAAGAAAGCTGTCATGGATGGCATTGTTCCTGTACCCAATCATAGCCTAGGCAGCCGATAATGCAGATCTAGCATTCCCGTTCGTGGACCGGTTCTTACATAAAACATTAAGGCTACAAAGGCAGCATGGAGCTTCGTCCGAAGCATACATCTCTCTCATAAAACACGTTTGAATTTTCGAACTAGTTTTCATTGGGAAGGCAGAAGACAGAACACAGAATCCTACAAATTACTGCACGTGCTTAATTACATCACTTTTGTTTTGAGCCGACTACGCCGTTGGCTTTGAACAGGGCACCTGGTTTATGCCCGGGTGGCAGCCCGGCTCCAAATCGAATGAAATCCATTTTTAGCGGATGCAAAACACGCTTACACAGGCGCCCGGGAGGGACTCATCGAACCGTCTCAATGACCACTCAAAACCCTCTCACAAGGCCTGAAAACTAGTCCAATTGTATTTCTCACATTTATCCAACAGGTGTCTCTATAATGACAATCTAGATACAACTGGTAAAATTGCTTTACCTTGCTCTCTGCATTTCTCCCTTTGTTATGGTTCATCACACCAATTGATTTATTCTTAACTATGGTGATTGATAGTAAATGGTTAAGACATAGGCCTATGTTTTTTTTAGAAAACATTATTGTGAAATTGTGTTAAGACTGTTAAAATTGTGTTATAGTGTTAATACAAGTCACATTGTTCTAAAATAATCATATTATAAACTGGAGTAAAAAATTCGAAAGGCCCCAACAGTTTTTGGCTTCTTTTATATATTTCCGAGGGTTTATAGCATGGCTTTGATGATCCTTGGTTGGGGTCTGAGCAGATTATTTGTTGCGATTGCAAATGTAAACAAAATGGTGGTCCGATAGTCCAGGATTATGAGGAAAAACATTTCATTCCAAAATATTTATTCCACGGGACAAAGCTAGATCCAGGGTATGACTGTGGCAATGAGTATGTCTCGAGACATGTTGGACAAAATCCACTGAGTCGATGATGGCCCCGAAAGCCTTTTGGAGTGGGTCTGTGGACTTTTCCATGTGAATATTAAAGTCACCAAAAAATAGAATATTATCTGCCATAACTACATGTACTCCCTGTTCACCCATGACTGCGTGCCACCCACGAGTCCAACTCAATCATCAGGTTTGCTGACGACACGTCAGTGCTAGGCCTGATTTTCAACAACGACAAGTAACGACAAGGGAGGTTAGAGCACTGGCAGCTTGGTGCTAGGAAAATAATCTCTCCCTAAACGTCAACAAAACAAAGGAGTTGATTGTGGATGACAGGAGACAGAAGAGGGAGCACAACCCCATCTTCATCGACGGGGCTGCAGTGGATAGGGTCAAAAGAGTCAAGTTCCTCAGCGTGCACATCACTGAGGTCCTAAAATGGTCTCACCACACTGACACCATGGTGAAGAAACTGCAACAGCGCCTCTACAACCTCAGGTGGCTGAAGAAATTTGGCATGGCTCCCTGAGCCACTGAGTGTTCAATTGGCTGCTGTCTGACAGGCAGAGACAGTACAGGTGCATCAGAGCCAAGGACCGAGAGACTAAAAAACTGCTTCCATAACCAGACCATCAGACTGTTGAACAGCCATCACTAGCCGTCTACCAAGTGATGCACACTAACTTACACAGAACACAAACACAAGCCAGGCACGCACCTGCATAACCGTGGGAAGTAGGGGTGCTGAGGGTGTAGATTAAGGGGTTTAAAGAATGATTTTTAAGCCATGAAACAATTGAGACATGGATTGTGTGCATGCCATTCAGAGGGTGAATGGGTAAGACAAAATATTTAAGTGCCTTTGAACAGGGTATAGTTGTCGATGCCAGGCGCACCGGTTTGTGTCAAGAACTGCAACACTGCTGGGTTTTTCACACTCAACCGTTTGGACATCCAGCCAACCTGACACAACTGTGGGATTCAACATGGGCCACCATCCCTGTGGAACGCTTTCCACACCTTGTAGTCCATGCCCGACGAATTGAGGCTGTTATGAGGGCAGCTCTACATACAGCTTTTGTCATTGCTGTTCTGAACCCACTGCCCCCAGGTCGTTGTGACGTCGCCAAGTTGGCCTTCCCCCACCCCGTCCACTGCCCTGTATGGAGGTCACGTGTCATTTTCCAGTCTACCATGTACTGAGATTGCAATCCAAACATGCATGGCTTGAAATGCGGTCACCGGTCAAATGTGTGTAGCAAGCACTGCCACAGCAGCATAACATTTGATTAACACTAGAAAACACTTGATTTACATCATCATCAACATTTGGTCTGGTTGGCTGATAGCCTACGAGCCGCAGCACTTCATAATGTCTTTCCTTATAGAATCATAGCCATAGGAAGGGTGCTGGAGGTGCTGCAACACCCCTGATAAATTGAAATATATTTTACCCCTGATCAATTGAAATACATTTTACCCCTGATCAATTGAAATACATTTTACCCCTGATCAATTGAAATACATTTTACCCCTGATCAATTGAAATGCATTTTTACCCCTGATCAATTGAAATACATTTGACCCCTGATCAATTGAAATACATTTTACCCCTGATCAATTGAAATACATTTTACCCCTGATCAATTGAAATACATTTGCCAAAGGTAAAGAATTACTGCTTTGTGTTCAGAAATAAAATAATAATTCAGAATAGCCTACTACACCATGAGTGAAAGAATTGCCTAGCTGCAGATTATGTGTAGCCTACATTCGGCAATGCGCTGGCAAATCTGTCAGTGGCTATGACTGTGGCAATGCAGACAAAACAGGTCTTTCGCAATATTTCAAATACAATTGCGGAAAAACACAGGTTGGAAAGCAAGCGAGTGAGCTGCACACCTTTGGGTGAGTCAGTGAAAATGGAAAGATTTTTTAGGACTATAATGTCCTCCTAATATTGTACAATGTGTCTCTACACACCTTTCCCCCCCGATGTTAGTAATGTCAGGGAGCACTGTAACTAGCTTCCTTGCAATTTATGATGAGTGAGTGTGTTGTTGCAGAAATAAATAGGCCTTTGCTACAGAGTCAGTTAGTGCCCACCGGTCACACACTGGTTGAATCAACGTTGTTTCCACGTCATCTCAATTAAATTAAGTTGAACAAACATTGAATTGACGTCTTTGCCCAGTGGGGTTATGAATTGAGATATTAATGATGAAACTCCATTTAATTTTTCAATGGTGGGATGGGGTTATTCCATTTTGAGCACCTGCCTCCTGAAAGGTCTGTGCATGGCCCTGACACAAGCTATCACACACAGGCCTCATACTCACAAATGCACTTGCATATACACTCACAGAGCAAAACCTCAGTATTGAGGAGTAGTGAACTACATTCAACTATACTGAACAAAAACATAAATGCAACATGCAACAATTTCAAAGATTTGACTGAGTTACAATTAATATAAGGAAATCAGTCAATTTAAATAAATAAATTAGGCCCTAATCTATGGATTTCACATAACTGGGCAGGGGTGCAGCTATGGGTGGGCCTGGGAGGGCATATGCCCACCCACTTTGCAGCCAGGCCCATCCAATGGGGATGCAGGCCCAGCCAATCAGAATTAGTTTTTCCCCACAAAAGGGCTTTATTACAGACAGAAATACTTATCAGCTCATGAAACATGGGACCAACACTTTAAATGTTGTTTATATTTTGATCAGTGTACATTTACTTTTGATACTTAAGTATATTTCAAACCAAATACATTTAGACTTTTACTCAAGTAGTATTTGACTGGGTGACTCAGTATCTTTACTTTTACTCAAGGATGACAATTTTATACTTTTTCCACCACTTGTTAAAAGGGCAGTGCCAGAGGACCTGAGGGACCTACTAGGTACATAACTTACAAGCATGTCTGACATGTATTGGGGTGCACAATTAAAAAACAATATAATAATCTTAAAATGAATTCTAAAACTCTCAGGCACCAGTGCAGAGACCTTAAAACGGTGTAGTGTGTGCTCTCCGTTGGTCTTGGTCAGTACCTGTGCTGTTGTATTCTGTATGTTTTACAGTTGACCAATGGCTTTCTTGCGTAGACCAGACAGGATAGTATTACAGTAGTCAAGCCTGCTTGTCATAAAAGCATGGATGAGTCTCTTTGTATCAGCCTGAGAGAGAAACGGCCTCGCCTTGGCAATGTCCCTCAGGTGGTTAAAAGCTATTTTGGTCACATTCCTAATGTGTGATTCAAAATAGAGTTCAGAACCTAAAATAACACTTAGGTTTTTTACCTGGTGTTTTATCTTTATTGCCTGTGTATTAAAATGTGCGGCCAGATTCTTTCTCTGTGATTTCGCTCCAACAATAAGTACCTAGGTCTTGTCTTGATTTAGCCGGAGGAAGTTGTGAGCCATTCAAGTATTTAAACCACTAATACAGTCTAATAATTTATCTGTGGAGCAAAAATCCTCTGGTGACACAGAAATTTTAAGTTGTGTATCATCAGCGTAGCAGTGAAAATCAATTTCTGATACCAAGAGGTAACATATAGAAACTGAACAGTACCGTACCCAAAATTGAATGCCACATGTGATATGCATTTTCTCTGAGTTATGTTGACCAAGGGTGACAAAATAAACTCTTGACCGGTCTTAAACCAATTTAGACCAATTTAGAACTCGGCCGGAGAGGCCAACCCACCTCTACAGTCTGTCCAGAAGGACATCATGGTCAACAATGTCGAATGTAAGACGTAAATCCAAGAGAATAGAGAGATGTTTGGCATCTGTGTTGGCTCTAAGATCATTTACCACTTTAACTAAGGCTGTCTCTGCACTGTGGTATGCACAGAAAACAGATTGGAATTTTTAAAAAAAAATACAGTTGGCATTGAATTTTTTTATTTTTGAAAACCAATTTCTCCAGAATTTTGCTTAAGAATGGAAGGTTGGAGGTTGGCCGAAAATTGCTAAAAGCTCAACAATCTAGATTACTTTTCTTCAGAAGGGGTTTCAGCATAGCAATTTTTAGTGCAGTGGGGAAAGTAAAAAGTAAAAAAAAATATATATATATATTTCTCCTTTATTTAACCAGGTAGGCTAGTTGAGAACAAGTTCTCATTTGCAACTGCGACCTGGCCAAGATAAAGCAAAGCAGTTCGACACAAACAACAACACAGAATTACACATGGAATAAACAAACATACAGTCAATAATACAGTAGAAAAAGTCTATATACAGTATGTGCTAATGAGGTAGGATAAGGGAGGAAAGGCAATAAATAGGCCATGGTGGCAAAATAATTACAATATAGCAGTTAAACACTGGAATGGTAGATGTGCAGAAGATGAATGTGCAAGTAGAGATACTGGGGTGCAAAGGAGCAAGATAAATAAATACAGTATGGGGATGAGGTAGTTGGATGGGTTATTTACAGATGGGCTATGTACAGGTCCAATGATCTGCTCTGACAGTTGGTGCTTAAAGCTAGTGAGGGAGATATGAGTCTCCAGCTTCAGTGATTGTTGCAGTTTGTTCCAGTCATTGGCAATAGAGAACTGGAAGGAAAGGCGACCAAATTAAGAATTGGCTTTGGGGGTGACCAGTGAGATATACCTGCTGGAGCGCGTGCTACGGGTAGGTGCTGCTATGGTGACCAGTGAGCTGAGATAAGGTGGGGCTTTACCTAGCAGAGACTTGTAGATGACCTGGAGCCAGTGGGTTTGGCAATTAGTATGAAGCGAGGGTCAGCCAACGAGAGTGTACAGGTCGCAATGGTGGGTAGTATATGGGGCTTTGGTGACAAAACGGATGGCACTGTGATAGACTGCATCCAATTTGTTGAGTAGAGTGTTGGAGGCAATTTTGTTAATGGCATCGCCGAAGGTGAGGATCGGTAGGACGGTCAGTTTTACGAGGGTATGTTTGGCAGCATGAGAGATGGATTCTTTGTTGCGAAATAGGAAGCCAATTCTAGATTTAATTTTGGATTGGAGATGCTTAATTTGAGTCTGGAAGAAGAGTTTACAGTCTAGCCAGACACCTAGGTAATTTGTAGTTGGCCACATATTCTAAGTCAGAACCGTCCAGAGTAGTGATGCTGGACAGGCGGGCAGTGATATGTTGAAGAGCATGCATTTAGTTTTACTTGTATTTAAGAGCAGTTGGGGGCCACGGAAAGAGAGTTGTATGGCATTGATGCTTGTCTGGAGGTTAGTTAAAACAGTGTCCAAAGAAGGGCCAGAGGTATACAGAATGGTGTCATCTGCATAAAGTGCCTGTGAACAGGGAGTGATTAACAATAGCTTGCACTTCTTCAGATATGTAAATAAAAACAATTTTGAAGAAGATGGTGGGGATAGGATTGTGAAGGCAGGTAGAAGGCTTAAATTATGATATCACTTTCCTTAGCATGTCTGTGTCAACCAGGGAAAAATAAATCCATTGTGCCTTTGCGTGGTAGGCTAGGGCACATATCATCAAACCTCTCATCAGATCTTTATTAACTGATAACCATGTTTTTTAAAATGTTTGTTATTAAGCTGTAGTCTGGGCGGCGGGAGGCTTCTATAAGAGTGGCTTCAAAAAAAGCAGCACTACAGTCTGAAGACGGCCATGTAATCAATTTTGAACTCAGTAATGAGGTCAATCACGACCTCATTTGCTAAATACTTGCAAAGTAGCTAAAAAGTACTAAGTAGATTAAAAGCTACCAAAATGCTAACGTTGTCTGTGATGAGATTCAAACATGTAACCTTTGGGTTTCTAGTCATAGGTGTTATACGCCCACACATCCACCACTGCCAACCACCCTCCTTTCATTGTTCTGTTATTAAGAAACCTTTTTCTTATGTAACCATACATAAGGGTGGAAGGTAACCTAGTGGTTAGAGTGTTGGACTAGTAACCGGAAGGTTGTAAGATCAAATCCCTGACCTGAACAAGGCAGTTACCCACTTTTCCTAGACCATCATTGAAAATAAGAATTTGTTCTTAACTGACTTGCCTAGTAAAATAAAAATACCAAATCTGACATATTATACTCATTTGAGTTTCCCGGATTTACGTATACTATGTTAGGTCGAGTGTCTGAGACCAGGCTGACCAAGCACGACTTTGGTCAAACTACCCTGTTTTCTCTAGCTATCCCATTTTCAAATGAGGTGACCCCTAAATTGGGAAACCCTGCTATATACAGTAAAAAGGGCGTGTCTTAGTCAACTTCTGTGATGACGTCAAAGATTGCTGACTCAGAGGATGTTTTGGAGGAAGTGACAAGAGGCTGAAAAGAAAAAGAAATAGGCCCTCTTCAAGTATACCTTTAGGGATTCCTCTTGCTTAATACTTTATCTTACTTTGGAAACACAGGTGGCTTACCTACTAGTATTGAAAGTATATATTGCATATCATTAAAGAGACGTGCGTTCTGACAGCAACGTTACCACACCACTAACGAACGTTAGGTTGTTGGATGGGGGGGCGGGTCGTCTGTTTTTCATCTAGTTAGACGAAAGGCCCATTTGGACATTCCTTAATATTCCTTCCCTGTGTTTGGGTTGATCAAGGTAAGATTTGTATCTGGTATTCTTTTTCTGCACAAATTTTGATAAATGGTTATTTTATGTTTACCAATTTACTTACCTAGCTAACGGGTCGTTTGTCCCCGCAGTGGGCGTTGAGCGCTAGACACTAAAGTCAGATACCTAGCTTCTCGACTCTAATATGAGTGTCACTCATCAGTCATACTAGAACATCTTTGTCAAAATCAGCCCTGTCCAATTAGTTAGCTGTCTAAACAGCCAGTAAGCATCCAAAATCATGTACATAGCTAACTATCCTAAACCATGTACTTAGCTATTTTTCTAAATGCATGGCTCTGTAGTATCTAATTAGCTAGGTGCTAGTTAGTAATGCACCAACTAACGTCACGTTAACGGACTATCTAACCTACTAGGCCCATCAGGGGTAACGCCAACATTATGCCAGCTACTAGTTAGCTAAAGTAACGTTGTTAGAAAACAAACAGACCGTTTAGCCAGAGTTGAGCTAACGGTCATGTTAGCTAACGTTACTCAATTTAGCTAACCTTGTTGATAAAATAACTAACGTTAGTGTTGAATGACGTAATCATTAGCTAACTAGCTAGTATTTTAGCAACTGGTAAACATTTGTTTACGAGCTAACCTTGCTAGCCAAATGTTTCATACTAGCCAGCAAGGGGTGTATTCATTAATCGGAATCAGTTGCAAAAATGTTTCGTCTGTTTCAAAACTCTAGGAAGCAAATGAGGGACCTACCTGGGGTGTATGCATTACGGAAACATTTAGCTGTTTAAGAACCGAACAAAGTAAAACTAGTTTCTCAAGTTTTTATTGTCATGTGCACACGTACAGGGAAACGCCATTCTTGCTTGACTTTTCCCAACCATAAAGTAATCAATTTTTTATTTATCTGTTATTTTACCAGGTAAGTTGACTGAGAACACCTTCTCATTTACAGCAATGATCTGGGGAATAGTTGCAGGGGAGAGGATGACAGATTGTGAATTTAGCAGGGTTAACACCCCTAATCCTACAATAAATGCCATGGGATTTTTAATAACCTCAGAGAGTCAGGACACCCATTTAACGTCCCACCTGAAAGACCGCACCCTACACAGGGCAGTGTTCCCCATCACTGCCCTGGGGCATAGGGATATTTTTTTAGACCAGAGGAAAGAGTGCCTCCTACTGGCCCTCCAACACCACTTCCAGCAGCATCTGGTCTCCCCTCCAGGGACTGACCAGGACCAACCCTGCTTAGCTTCAGAAGCAAGCCAGCAGGGTGGTATGCTGCTGGCAATATCAGTAGTACTACAAAAAAAGTAAAGTAGAACAAAAACACATTAGAGATGAGAACACAAAAAGTATACTGAACAAAAATATAAATGCTACAATTTCAATGATTTTACTGAGTTTAAGTTCATATAAGGAAATCAGTCAATGGAAATTGAGTTTATTTTTATTTTTACAGGGACGTGCACATTAATCAACGTTTCAGTAAAAGTGCCGGTTTTAGCCAGCCGGCTAATTTTCAACCGCAGTCCCTGGGCAGGTTATTACAAACAATTACAATATAGACAATAGCAACATAGAACAAGCAAGACATAGCAACATAGGACAAGCAAGATGTAGCATACAGACAGAGCAACATAGAGCAAAAAGCAGCAAGACAAAATTCATAAAAGCAACAAAGTGTTTCCACACCTCACAAGCTACAAACAACAGACAACATGGAAAGCGGCAACACACAGCTAGGGACCATGTTCACAAATCTGATTGACCTTTAGCCATGTCTTCAAGCATTTTGTGAAAGTGTGATTATGTGGTGCAGTTATGTGTGTCTGATGGCAGTGTATTCCAGACATGGGAAGCTCTCACAGAGAATGCAGATTTACTAAAGGTGCTTTTCCTTAGGGGAACTATACAGTCACCTCTCATGGCAGACCTTGTGGATCTGCTGCCATATGTCTGGGTTTTCTGTTTAACAAAAATATTGAGTGGAGGGGGAGCCAGGCCATTAAGGATCTTGAATACAAGACATGCGTCGGTGTATTGCACAAGATTTTCCCAACTCAAGAGCTCATGCTTTCTAAGGATGTGACAATGATGATGGCTATTGGGCTTCCTATCAAGCACTTTGAGAGCCTGTTTGTAGACAGACTGAATAGGTTTTAATGTTGTACAGCAAGCTTGGGCCCAACTAGTTAAGCAGTATGTTAAGTGGGGGAGTATCATAGAGTTGAAGTACAGTTTTGCTACCTCTGTAGTCAAACAATTTCGTATAAATCGGAAATTAGCTAGGTTGAATTTAGTTATTTGAATTACCTTTTTCACATGCTTTTTAAAAGAGAGGTTGGAATCAAGTATGATGCCAAGGTACTTAAAATCGGATACCACCTGGAGCTTCTCCCCTGACACATAGACATCTGGCTCAGTAGCATCTGTTGCCCTCTTTGTGAAGAACATGCAAACAGTTTTTTTTCACATTGAGATGCAAACACGAGTCACTGAGCCACTTTGTAACCTGGACCATTACATTAGTGAGTTCTTGTGCAGCTTGTTGTTTGCTCTTTGCATGCACATATATCACTGTATCATCTGCATACATTTGAACTTCAGACCCAGTACAGACAGAAGGCAGATCATTAATGTACAGGCTGAACAGGAGGGGCCCCAGTATTGACCGTTGGGGCACGCCCACATCATAGCTACGAGTGGGCGACAGCTCATTGCTCACTCTCACACTGAGTTCTGCCTTCAAGGTATGATTTCATCCATCTCAAGGCATCAGGGGAAAAGTTGAACTTGGACAATTTTGTGATGAGAATCTCATGGTTAACAGTATCAAAAGCCTTCCTTAGGTCCAGAAACACAGCCCAAACAGCACCCCCTATGTCCATCTTGCAGCCAAACTGCATGGAGTGTAATGTGAAGGGGCTGTTGTTGAGGTGGGCAATCAGTTGTTCTGCTACACACTTTTCAACAACCTTTGACACCACAGGTAGTATACTAATGGGCCTGTAGTTACTCACGTCAGCAGGGTCGCCTGATTTAAAGATGGCCGTTATTATGGCCGACTTCCATACCCTTGGAAACACACCGAGACCAGAAATAAATTCATTAGGCCCTTATCTATGGATTTCACATGACTGGGCAGGGGCGCAGTTGTGGGTGGGCCTGGGAGGGCACAGGCCCAACCACTTGGGAGCTAGGTCCAGCCAATCAGAATGAGTTTTTCCCCACAAAAGGGCCTAATCACAGACAGAAATACTCCTCAATGTTATTAGCTGTCCTGGTGGCTGGTCTCAGATCCTGCAGGTGAAGAAGCCAGATGTGGAGGCCCTGGGCTGGCGTGGTTACACATGGACTGAGTTTAAGACTGGTTGGACGTACTGCCAAATTCTCTAAAACAACGTTGGAGGTGGCTTATGGTAGAGAAATTAACATTCAATTAGCTCATAACAGCTCGGGTGACATGCCAATTGGACACTCCTCCAACTTGAGACATCTGTGGCGCTGTGTTGTGACAAAATGGCACATTTTAGAGGGGCCTTTTGTCCACAGCACAAGGTGCACCTGTGGAATGACCATGCTGTTTAATCAGCTTCTTGATATGCCATACCTGTCAGGTGGATGGATTATATTGGCAAATGAGAAATGCTCACTAAGAGGGATGTAAACAAAATTGGAGAGAAATGGACCATTTCTGGTATCTTTAATTTCAGCTTATAAAACATGGGACCAACACTTTACATGTTGCATTTATATTTTTGTTCAGTATAAGTCAGGGTCGGTTCCAATATCATATTTACAATGTGCAGGGATACTGGAGTAGTAGGGTTAGATATGTTTAGGGGTAAGGTAGGCATCAGGATATATGATGAACATTGTAGCAGCAGAGTCTATGATGATTGTATGTGAGTGTCTATTTGACCAATTCAAATAGGTCCCCCCTTTTTTTGTTTGCTTCAGAATCGAGGTAATGAGTACATTCCTGAATTTGTCCAATAGAAAAATATAGTTTTCGTTGCAAAATCCATCCGTTTGGAGTAAACGATTTCCGTTGCAAAACGTTTTGTTACAAGTGTACGGATATAGGAAGGACAAGTGACATCCCGGCAATTTTGAGAAAAAAAAAGTTATAGCGGAGTTGTGCCTGGTCGTCACTAGTTACCACAAAGTCCCCGCCTATTTCTACAATTTATCTTCTTGAAATGTGATTTTCCACCTAACCCTAACCACACCGCTAACTATATGCCTAACCCTTACAATAAATTAAAACCAAAAAGCACATTTTTAGTTTTCACAAGTTTTTATGGTCGATCATTTTGACTTTGTGGTTTTGGTAACTAGTGGAAACCGTTATGCATGTTTTTCACACGTCTGTCTGCCCTCTCATTGGCTAGAATGGTCTCACCTGATCTGGCCTCCTCTCCTTCCATTTTTAAAGTTGTTTATTTTCGTTGTTACTGGCCAATAGTGTCATTGGTCAATATAATGAATAATCTGTGGTGTTGCTTTCTACATGAGAAACCCATGTGACCCACCCGACTCATGAATGTCATGGGTTAGAGATTAAGTATGGAGTCAGTAAGGCCACAGTCAGAATTGCCAAATTGTTAGAAATTAAAAAAGTATATAGTGCTTCATTTAATTGTTCAGACTGAGGTTAGGCCTATTTTGGCACCATGCATGTATCTTCCACCCTCAGAATCTAGAGTGGTCCAATTGATCACTTATGTCGGGGTTCCTGAATGCACGGTCCTGTGATCAAACATAATTTGTCACATGCGCCGAATACAACAGGTGTAGACCTTACTGTGAAATGCTTACCTACAAGCCCTTATCCAACAGTGCAGTTCAAGAAATATAGTTAAGAAAATATTTACTAAATCAACTAAAGTGGGGAAAAATAAAATCCTAAAGGAACACAAGAAAATTATATAACAACAACAAGGCCATATACAGGGGGTACCGATACCGAGTCAATGTGCTGGGGTACAGGTTAGTTGAGGTAACTTGGAAAGTAACTATGCATAGGTAATAAACACCGAGTAGCAGCAGTGTAAAAACAAGGGGGGGGGGGGGGGGTGTCAATGTTAATAGGGTGGCCATTTGATTAATCGTTTAGCAGTCTTATGTCTTTGGGGTAGAAGCTGTTAAGGAGCCTTTTGGTCCTAGACTTGGTGCTCCAGTACCGCTTGCTGTGTGGTAGCAGAGAGAACAGTCTATGACTTGGGTGACTGGAGTCTTTGACAATTTTTGGGGCCTTTTCTTTGACACTGTCTATTATATAGATCCTGGATGTCAGGAAGCTTGGCCCCAGTGATGTACTGGGCCATGCGCACTACCCTCTGTAGCTCCTTATGGTCAGATGCCGAGCAGTTGCCATACCAGGTGGTGATACAACCGGTCAGGATGCTCTCGACGGTGCAGCTGTAGAACTTTTTGAGGATCTGGGACCAATGCCACATCTATTCAGTGTCCTGAGGGGGAAAAGGTGTTGTTGTATCCTCTTCACAACTGTCTTTGTGTGTATGGACTAGGGCTGAGTGATATAGCCAAAATCTCATCCTGATTATAGGTCATTTCATAAAATGATACATATCACAATATAGCACATTTTCTGTAAATTCAATGAATAAATTGTTTCTATAAAATGACCACGTGTAAAGGCTTATTTTTTGTTACATTTTGAATTATACAACTCGCGTTTCTCGAACATGTAAATTGGGGCCATGTCTTTGCAAATGTAAGTCGTAGCGGCAGCAGTTATCTCCTTCCATCTTTGTGATTCTTTGCCATATGGTGTGCTGTGGGCATAAGCCTCTTCAACGTCTGATTTGGGGGTTTGTTTTGAACACTCGACTGTACTTTTGGGTCTCATTCGTAGACTCTCTCCGTACTGTTTCACATGATTCTTGCATAGGCGGTAAAAGAGGTTAGTGGGGTTTGAGCCTGTTGTCAGGACCGGCCTGCGGCATATTTGCAGAGGGCGGTTTTTTGGTCCATGACAGACTTTTCATACCCAAACCACATTCATGCGACCGAAGTGGCCCCTCTTTTAGCTATGAGCTCTGTCTCCATGCTCTGTGTCACGTTCACTCTCCTCCATGTTTGTTTGTGTTGCACATTTCTTTCCACACGGCATGTTCACTTGCTCCACTTCAGCCCCGTCAATGTTAATGGGGTCCTGTTCGGTCCTCCTTTTCCTATAGTCCACGATCAGCTCTTTGTCTTGCTGACATTGAGGGAGATGTGGTGTCCTGGCACCACACTGCTAGGACTCTGACCTCCTCCCTATAGGCTGTCTCATCATTGTCAGTGATCTGGCCTACCACTGCTGTGTCGTCAGCAAACTTAATGATGGTGTTGGAGTCGTGCTTGGCCACACAGTCGTGGGTGAACGGGGAGTACAGGAAGGGACTAAGCACGCACCCCTGAGGGGCGTCAGGGTTGAGAATCAGCATGGCAGATGTGTTGTTGCCTACCCTTACCACCTGGGGGTGGTCCGTCAGGAAGTTCAATCATTGTCCTATATTGACGTTTTGCCTGTTTGATGGTTCATCTGAGGGCATAGCGGGATTTCTTATAAGCGTCTGGATTAGTGTCCCTCTCCTTGAAGCGGCAGCTCTAGCCTTTAGCTCAGTGCGGATGTTGCCTGTAATCCATAGCATCTAGTTGGCAAATGTCCATGCGGGAATAACATTGTTGATGTACTTATTGATGGAAGAGAAAGGGGGATACCTAGTCAGTTGTCCATCTGAAGGTATTCAACTGAAATGTGTCTTCTGCATTTAACCCAACCCCTCTGAATCAGAGGGGTGCAGGGGGCTGTCTTAATTGACATCCACGGTGCCCTGGGAACAGTGGGTCCAACTGCCTTGCTCAGTGTTGTAACTTTAATGTGTTTGAGTTAATGTTTAAGTTTATTCTTTGAACTGTATCTAAAGATATTTCTTTAGATTTATTTGCATATGTAATTTTATTGGGTTGTGTTGAATTACGCTTTTTGACTGCAAGTCCCAGAATGCCTTGCGAGAGGAATGAGTGATAACGCACCAATTATGTGCAGGTGTTTAGTGATTGTAGCTGACTTTCCGACAGCATCTTACCTGCATTGCTCTGTACCAAAACAATTGTTTTTAAATGTAACATGAACCAGTATTCTTACTAAAATAAGCTTTCGTATCAAACCCGACGTCCCGAGTCATTACTTTGAAGTTAGTTAATCTAAAATTTGGTGCCGAAACCCGGAATATGAGCTGCGACGAAGTGGCTGAAATGGCTGAGGAGGAACGGCGGCATGAAGCAGAAAGAATGAGACGAAAGCGGGGTACCATTCGAGTCGCAACAACACGGATTTTGAATCAGATTGACGTGGAAATATCCCAGTCAAATCCGGATACCGTTCACTTGAGTACATTGTTGGAATTGTTATCAGCTAAGGAGGACAGTTTGTTTGAACTCGATCGTGTAATTGAACAGTTAACGCCATTGGACGGATTGGAGGCAGAGATTGCATGCGCGGAGTCAATCACCACCTTCCGGAGACACCTGAAACCGGAGACACCTGAAACCCCACCGCTTCAAGGAATACCTAGGATAGGATAAGTAATCCTTCTCACCACCCCCCCTTAATGATTTAGATGCACTATTGTAAAGTGGCTGTTCCACTGGATGTCAGGTGAATTCACCAATTTGTAAGTCGCTCTGGATAAGAGCGTCTGCTAAATGACTTAAATGTAATGTAAATGTACAAAGAACGCATTATCATGCTGAAGAGCCATGCACAAAGAGTGATAACGAAGAAACAGGACGTCAATCCACCACCAGCCCGGGTGAGTGACACTAACTCAGTAAGGCTACCGAAGTTGATTATTGAGAAATTCTATGGAGATGTCAGTATGTGGCAGGAGTTTTGGAGCCAGTATGAGACTGCTATTCACAACAATGATTCACTGTGTAAAAAAGAGAAGTTTATCTATCTGAAAACATATCTCACTGGACCAGCTGCAAAGGCAGTAGCAGGACTGATGTTAACAGACTGTAACTATGATAATGCAATCACTCTACTCAAGAGCAGATTTGGAAGGAAAGACCTTGTGATTGAGCAGCTTTGACATATGAGCACTAATCTCACACCTGTGAAGAAATCCTCTGATCTAAATGCATTGAGGCAGCAATATGATGAATGTGAAATTCAGATTAGGAGCTTGGAATCACTGGGTGTAGTGTCAGAAACCTATGGAAGCCTACTATGCCCAATCTTACTACAGATGATTCCAGAGGACATAGCTCTTGACTATAGTCATCAGAGGGGAGAAGATGATGAATGGAAAGTGTCTGAGATTATCAGTTTCCTACAGAAAGAGGTTCAGAGCAGGGAGCGAGCGCTACAAATGACAAGATCATACAACCAACAGAAAGAGAGTAAACCATGGAACAAGTCATGCTTCTCCAATGAAATGAAAACAAAAAGACCCAACATGCCCTCTGCTGCAGCACTGCATACAGCCAGCCAGAAGGAACAACAAACGTGTCTATTTTGTGACAGTGCAGACCACAAATCAGAAAACTGCCCTGACTACAATATAGCTACACGCAAAGAGAAACTAAAGAACATGGGAAGATGCTTTGTATGTTTAGGACAGAGACACATAGCAAAATTCTGTAAAGTCAAAGATGTGTCATGTGCAACATGTGGAAGTAGACATCACATTGCGGTGTGTACCAGTAAGAGGAGTGAGGTGCAACCCCCTACTGTTTCTGTAGATGCTGTTGTTTCCTCAGTTATTCCCCATTCAGTGAAGATGAAACCAGATGGACAGAACACTGTGTTGCTACAAACGGCAAAGGCATGGGTAGAAGGCCCATCGGGCAGGAAGATAGGTCGTTGCTTACTAGATGGAGGCAGTCAGAGAAGCTTCATACATGAAAACCTTGTGAAGGGCTTGAAGCTGCCAGTAATCAGACAAGAGGCACTCACTCTTCACACGTTTGGCTCCTCTGCCCCAGCAACGTCCCAACGCAACACAGTGAAAGTCGTCTTGGTGAATGTCTGGGACAAACAGCAGAGAATAGAGAGAGAGGCAATTGAAACCCCACAAGTGTGCACAGCTGTGATGAAGGTTC
Organism: Oncorhynchus masou masou; assembly: GCF_036934945.1. NCBI lineage: Eukaryota > Metazoa > Chordata > Actinopteri > Salmoniformes > Salmonidae > Oncorhynchus > Oncorhynchus masou. The sequence continues at coordinate 69,392,016 of NC_088216.1, forward strand.
CTGGTGAACGGATTCAGCATGAGCTCAGTAAAAGGGGACTGCAGCTCGCAGACTTTCCAGGAGATGAAAATGATCCTGAACTCTGTCCTGATAGGAGCAGACTACTACTGGCAGATAGTATCAGGCAGAGTGGAGCGACTGACGGAGACGCTAGTTGCTTTAGAGAGCACCTTTGGATGGTCGGTGCAGGGACCCGTGTCCATGTCAAGTGTCGCCGAGGCAACCTGCATGTTCATCCCACTTGATGAAGACACACTAGTCTCCAAGCAACTGCATGCATTCTGGGAGCTTGAGTCTCTGGGTATTCTAAGCGAGAAAACACAGAACTCAGAGGAAAACGAGGCTCTACAAAGGTTTGAGGAAACAACCACCTTCAAAGATGGGCGATACCATGTGGAGTTGCCATGGAAACGAGAAATGCCAGAACTCCAAGACAACTATAGAATCGCCAAGAAACGGTTTGAAGGTCTGAAGAAAAGACTGAAGAAGGATGTGATGTTGTACAGCAGATACAATGAAGTAGTAGAAGACTACTTACAACAAGATATGGCAGAGGACGTGCCCAAGGACAACGCATCAAGTGCAGACAACGTAAAATACTACTTACCTCACCATGCAGTACTCCGAGAAGATAAGGTGACAACGAAACTGAGAGTGGTGTTTGATGCCTCGTCCCATGAAGATGGCTGTCCATCTCTCAATGACTGTCTACTCACAGGACCGAACCTGAATCCGGATCTGCTCAGCGTTCTGATAAAGTTCAGACTACATGAGATCGCATTCATGGCAGACATCAAGAAAGCTTTCCTGCAGATATCCCTAGCAGAGAGAGACAGAGACGCCGTGAGATTTCTATGGCTCACTGGCCCACCAAGGGGAGAAAATGAAGAGGAGCTGCGTGTGCTGAGGATGAAAAGAGTGGTATTTGGAGCTTCCCCAAGTCCATTTTTGCTGGCAGCTACAATCAGGAAGCACCTGAAACAATATGAAACAGAACAACCAGAAGTTGTAGAGATACTGAGAGAGTCACTCTACGTAGATGACTTCATTGCAAGTTCACGCAATGTTGAAGAGACTTACCTTGTGACAACAACTGCAAAGCGAATGCTGTCGATTGCAGGCATGGACCTCTGCAAATGGATGACCAATTCTCCTGAATTGAAAACAAAATGGGAGGAGAGTACGACAACTGACCACCCGTTGACGTTACAAACACAAGGATTAGTGCTGAAGGTTTTAGGTTTAGTATGGAGGCCGGAAACGGATGACTTTGTGTTTGACCTCAGGCCGTTACTGAGCATTCTAAGGCAAAAGGAAAACACAAAGAGAAGTGTTCTGCAGTCGTCTGCACGTATCTTCGACCCTCTTGGCTTCTTAACTCCCTTCACCATCAGGATCAAGTACATGTTCCAGGAAATGTGGGAGAGGGGACGAAGAATTACCACCTGATCTGACACGAGAATGGCAACAGTGGTGTTCAGAACTAACCCAGTTACACCAGCTCACCATACCAAGGTGGTACAGAACAGACATGCGGCCACAGAATAACCACACCCTGAAACTACACGTGTTCTGTGATGCAAGTGAAAGGGCTTTACAGTGCAGTAGCTAACATGCAAGGTGAGTCACAAGACAGGGAAACAACAAGTCCAGTCGCTTCCAAGTCCAGGGTAGCCCCACCTAAGAAAATGATGCTGCCACGCCTGGAGCTCATGGGAGCTGTGATTGGAGCGAAACTAGCAAACAACTTGATGACCACACTGAAAATGGAAGAAAAACAGATCAAAATGTGGACAGACTCAATCGTGCTGCATTGGATTTGCAGCTCAGCTCAGAAATGGAAACAGTTTGTTGCGAACAGAGTGACGGAGATCCAGTCCTTGACCAATCCAGAGTCATGGTCATATATTGAAGGGAAAACTAATCCAGCTGACCTACCTACAAGAGGACAAACTGTTCGAAACTTGACACAGAGCGAGCTATGGTGGAATGGACCCAGAATTCTGACATCACCCAATCAGTCCGAAGAGACTGATGATAACAAGGTTCCGGAAGAGGTGAATATAGAACTCAAGTCCAGTTGCCAGGTTACTGTACAACTCGCAGCAAACAGCACAGACAGCACTGAACCTGTGTTGGAGCTTGAAAGGTACAGCAAACTGAAAAGAGTGTTCAGAGTCACCGCCTGGATAGAGATTCATAGCCAATGCTCGTACAACCATAAAGATGCAAGGTGAACTGACTGCTGACGAACTGTTCGATGCAGAAAAGTACTGGATTAAGGTAACACAACAACAGTTTCGGACAGGAGATCAAACTACTGAAGGCAGGAAAAATCCTAAACAATGACTGTAAAATCAGAGAACTGAAACCTTTCCTGGACGAACACGAACTGCTCAGTGTAGGAGGAAGACTGCAACAGTCCAACTTCACATTCAGAGAGCAGCACCCATGGGTTCTACCCAATAAGTACAGATACTCAGAAATGCTGATACAGTACCACCATGAGAAGGTGATGCATTCTGGAGCAAGTGACACTCAGCACCCAACGTTAAACAAGCGGGAAATGACACGCAGATGGAAGTACAGGCAGAGACTTGTGACCAGTTTCTGGAACAGTTGGCGAAGAGACTACTTGCTGGATCTAAAGTCAGCACACCGCTGTGACACACCACAGCCCACCCCACTGAAGGCAGGTGACGACGTACTCATTGGAGAAGATAACCTACCCAGACAAACCTGGACACTAGGAAAGATTGAGGGACTGTTTCCAGGCCGAGATGGCTTAGTTAGATCATGTTCAGTTCATACTGCTTCAGGGACTTTGTTGAGGAGACCTATTCAGTTGATATACTGCCTAGAGATCTAGATTAACACAATTGTTCATCGGGGGGAGGATGTTGTAACTTTAATGTGTTTGAGTTAATGTTTAAGTTTATTCTTTGAACTGTATCTAAAGATATTTCTTTAGATTTATTTGCATATGTAATTGTATTGGGTTGTGTTGAATTACGCTTTTTGACTGCAAGTCCCAGAATGCCTTGCGAGAGGAATGAGTGATAACGCACCAATTATGTGCAGGTGTTTAGTGATTGTAGCTGACTTAACGACAGCATCTTACCTGCATTGCTCTGTACCAAAACAATTGTTGTTAAATGTAACGTGAACCAGTATTCTTACTAAAAGAAGCTTTCGTATCAAACCCGACGTCCCGAGTCATTACTTTGAAGTTAGTTAATCTAAAACTCAGGGGCAGAACGACACATTTTTACCTTTACAGCTCGGGATTGAATCCAACAACCTTTCGGTTACTGGCCCAACGCTCTAACCACTAGGCAGCCGGTGAATGAGGTGGTATGCTCCTCAATGGCATTGGATGAATCCTGGAGCATATTCCAGACTGTGTTAGCAAAACAGTCCTGTAGCTTAGCATCCACGTCATCTGACCACTTCTGTATTGAGCGAGTCAATGGTACTTCCTGCTTTAATTGTTGCTTGTAAGCAGGAATCAGGAGGATATAATTATGGTCAGGTTTTATTTGGGGGAGATATGGTTATGCTGTTTTGGTAAGAAAATGTAGGTCAGTGAGAGCAAGGTGTACTATATTGGAGGAGTGGGGGGGGATTTATTCAATGTGTCTTTATGGAAGGACTCTGCACAGAGATGGCCCGCACATGAACAGGAATATTGTATTCCACTCTCTGTGGATCAAGTCTCATAGCTTCCTTCACATGTTGAAACGTTTCTGGTTTACATTAAGTCTACATTCCTCTCCCAAACTCTGTGTCCTGTGAAAGTGAAATTAGAGAAACCTGTTATTGGAGGAGCAGGCAGAGTAAAAACAACAACAAAAGACACCTAGTCTTGTTGTTTATGTAGTTAAACAGTGTCCAGTGAGGCACGCTGTACTTGGTTACATTCCCAGAACTATTCCTGCTCTGAGCTTTCATTGTCTGTCATCCCAATGACTGGATCACTAGCTGTGGACCAAATGTCTAGAGTGAGGTTGAGCTAGCAGCTGGTCAATGTAGTCAATTGCACAAAGGAAGTGTTATAATATTTACACTGCAGTAGTAGTGGTTGTAAGTAGTAGCCTGTGATAATATTGCCTGAGCCATGCTGTCGTAGAACATAAACTGCATCGCTTTTTAACCCGGGGGGGGGGGTTCACAGCAGACACACAGGCAGCATGCTGTGTGTGCCTGTGTTATAGGTTGCTGTTTACCATAATAGCAATGTACATGGTTGGTTCACCTTTCTAATTTAGTGGCCCTTCTCTTTCCTCAGCTGTGGCACAATGACGTCTAGGAAGAAAGTACTACTCAAAGTCATCATTTTGGGAGACTCTGGGTGAGTGTCCTGTCTACCTTGCTAATTACACTTCTCAATGTAAAAGTTTACAAAATATGTTTGTTTACCAATCACTCTGTCATAACTGTTGCTGAATCTCTTGTCAGAGTTGGGAAGACGTCGCTGATGAACCAGTATGTGAATAAGAAGTTCAGTAACCAGTACAAAGCCACAATAGGAGCTGATTTCCTAACGAAAGAAGTGATGGTGGATGACAGACTTGTCACCATGCAGGTACTGGGGAAGGGATACTATCTATTTACTCATCACTTCACAAGTGCCGTGCAGAAGTAGAGGCCAGTGGGTAGGCCTATAATCTATTGTTGTTCCTGAACATGTATCGCCTCCCTGTGCTCTGTCACAGATCTGGGACACTGCAGGGCAGGAGAGGTTCCAGTCTCTGGGTGTAGCGTTCTACCGCGGGGCAGACTGCTGTGTGCTGGTGTTTGACGTGACTGCCCCCAACACCTTTAAGACGCTAGACAGCTGGAGGGACGAGTTCCTTATACAGGCCAGCCCCCGAGATCCCGAGAACTTCCCCTTTGTGGTGCTAGGCAACAAGATTGATTTGGAGAACAGACAGGTGGGTCAAGATGTAGTGTTTGAGACCAGAACATCTCAGGCAGTAGCTTGTGTTCCCCGCAGAGAATGACAGCTGCCCTTTGCATCTGTCAGGTGACGACCAAACGAGCACAGGCGTGGTGTCAGAGCAAGAACAACATCCCCTACTTCGAGACCAGCGCTAAGGAGGCCATCAACGTTGAACAGGCTTTCCAGACTATCGCACGCAATGCTCTTAAACAGGTAGGGGTCAGATGGGAGCTTATAAGAGCTTTGCTGAATGCCATGTGTGTTTTGTGTATTTACAGTAGTGCTGTCTTGATTTCATTGTACAGTGCCTTTCACACCCCTTGACTTTTTCCACGTTTTGTTGTTAGACAGAATTTAAAATGGATTAATTTGAGATTTTGTGCCACTGATCTAAATCAAAATCAAATCAAATTTTATTTGTCACATACACATGGTTAGCAGATGTTAATGCGAGTGTAGCGAAATTCTTGTAGAATGCTTGATCTAGACACAATACCCATCAATGTCAAAGTGAAATTTTGTTTGCAGAAATGTTAAAGTAGAAATGTCTTGAATCAGTAAGTATTCAAGCCATTTGTTAAGGCAAGCCTAAATACTTTCAGAAGGAAAAATATCGCTGTGTACACAAGTTGCACGGACTCACTCTGTGTGCAATAATAGTGGTTAACATGATTTTTGAATGATTACCCCATCTCTATACCCCACACATACACACATACAATTATCTGTAAGGTCCCCCAGTCGGGTAGTGATTTTTCAAGTGCAGAGTCAACCACAAAGACCAGGGAGGTTTTCCAAAGCCTCACAGAGGCAGATGGGTAAAAAATATATAATTTAAAAGCAGTCACGGAATATCCCTTTGAGCATAGTGAAGTTATTAATAATGCTTTGGATGGGGTATCAATACACCCAGTCACTACAAAGATACAGGTGTCCTCCCTAACTCAGTTGCAGGAGAGGAAGGAAACCGCTCAGGGATTTCACCATGAGGCCAATGGTTACTTTAAAACAGTTACATAGTTTAATGTCTGTGATGGGAGAAAACTGAGGATGGATGAACAACATTGTAGTTACTCCACAATACTGACCTAAATGACAGAGTGAAAAGGAAGTCTGTACAGAATAAAAAATATTCCAAAACATGCATTGTGTTTGGGGCAAATCAAACACAACACATCGCTGAGTAAGTACTGTACTACTCTTTATATTTTCAAGCATGATGGCGGCTGCGTCATGTTATGGATATGGTAGTCATCGGCAAGGTCTACTGAGTTTTTAGAGCTAAACACAGGCAAAATCATAGAGGAAAACTTGGTTTCTAACAGACACTGGGAGACATTCACCTTTCAGCAGGACTATAACCTAAAACTCTAGGCCAGGTTGCTTACCAAGATGACATTGAATGTTCCAGAGTGGCCTAGTTACAGTTTTGGCTTAAATCTATGGCAAGACTGGAAAATGTCTGTCTAGCAATGATCACAACCAGCTTGACAGAGCTTTAAGAGTTTAAAAAATAATAATGGGCAAATATTCAGGTGTATAAAGCTCTTAAGATACTTATGCTGTAATCACTGCCAAAGGTGATTCTAACATGTATTGACTAAGGGGTTGAATACTTATCTATTGAAGATATATTATTTATTTATTTTTAATTATTGCCAAGAGTGTGCAAAGCTGTCACCAAGGCAAAGGGTGGCAACTTTGAAGAATCTAAAATAGATTTAACACTTTTGGTTACTACATAATTCCATATGTTATTTCATAGTTTTGATGTCTTCACTATTGTATGTATAAAATAATAAAAAATAAAGAAAAACCTTTTAATGAGGTGTCCAAACATTTGACTGGTACTGTATATATTCCACTTTGACATTAGAGTATTTTGTGTTGATCGTTGAAAAAAAAAAAAGACAACTCCATTTCAATCCCAATTTGTAACATATCAAAATATGAAAGTCTAGGGGTTAAATATCAAAAGAAAAAGTATAAATCATTTCTAATTGCTTATATTAAGCAAACCAGATGGCAAAATTTTGTTTGTCTTTGTTTTTTAAATTTACAGATATCCAGGGGCACACTCCAACACTGACATAATTTACAAAGAAAGCATTTGTGTTTAGTGAGTCTGCCAGATCAGAGGCAATAGGGATGACCAGGGATGTTCTCTTGATAAGTGCATGAATTTGGACCAGTTTCCTGTCAAAATGTAACAAACATTTTGTCAGGGAAAATGTATGGAGTAAAAATTACATTATTGTCTTTAAGAATGTAGTAAAGTAAAAGTTGTAAAATATAAATAGTAATGTATAGATACCCCACAAAACTACTTCAGTAAAAATACTTTAAAGTACTTAACACCATCTTGTCTTTTAGGAGACAGAGGTAGAGTTGTACAATGAGTTTCCTGAACCGATAAGGCTGGACAGGAACGAACGGGCCAAGCCATCAGCGGAGGCCTGCAGCTGCTGAGGACCTAGGAGACCTACAGGGGACAACTGTTTGCCCTGCTACTGTCTTGCCTTGTCTACCCTTTATCCTCCATGCCCCTGTGTGCTCTCCTCTGCCCAATATCATCACTGGCCTTCGTAGATGCAAGCAGAGTTCCGCTCGTAAATTATACTTTACATACACACATACTGGACTCATCCCTGTGTACACATCACACATTTACTCTCAAGATGAGTCCAAACCCAAAGAACACCCAGATGGATATTAGAGCATTTAACAGCATATCTGCTTATTATTTCCCCTAACCTGTCTCAAACACCTTTTTAGATGCCATTGTTTCCATGGCACCAGCCTCATAACATTTTATAAGGGGGGTTAGATGTAGTTCACTCCCAAAGTTCCAGTGGTGAAGGATCAGATTGAGTAATTTATATCAATGGTGTGTGGGGGTTATACCAATGTACTGCCTAAAGATACATGTGTTAATTTGATTGGATGTAAACTAGCAAATCCAACATACAAGTGTGTTGAAGGCATTTTGTTGCACTTTGTTGTCATGTAGACTTATTCAAACCCTATTTGACACCTTATTTTGGAGCCACAATAAACACTTTTTAATTTATTTTTTTAGCTCAAAGCAGAAGAGGCCATATGGATTTTAACTCTGCTCCCCAACTTCCATGATGTCCTCAACTGCCCTACACATTGTTTCTCAATTGGGGAAAAGTCAAGCGGAAAATTATTTTGTCAACATTGAGACAGGGTAGAGAATCAAACCAAGGGAGATATTTCTATTCTGAAAATATATCTCTTTACTATTATTAGCTAGTACCTGTCTTCTTTTTATGCTGTCAACTATTACAAACCTTTGTCAATCGTTTAAGGCAAGGAAACATGTCTTGTCAGTTTCTCTCTCTGCCGATAGCTCAGGTTGGCAAATTATTTAAGTGCTGGATTTTTTTTTTTTTTTTTTTTTTACCGATCAGATCTTTTGTCTGTTCGCATATTATGTTTAGAATTTGAATTGCATCAGAGGACATATGGGGGAAATGTGTTAGCTTTAATCAGGTTAATGAAATGATAAATGCACTTAATCTACATTGTTTGAAAATGTCTTTGTGTTTCAGGTAGTAATAATGGTTATTGAATAAAGAATCTGTGTGTGTTAGTGCAAGTAGAACAGGTAGTTAAAGCACAGTAGGTTACTATCATGGCTCTCATACACACAGCTGTTGAAAGACAGTTTACTCAAATCTGTAGTATACTCTTGGAATACATTGAAATGTGTCATTTTGCATGGGGGCACTCAATTGGTATTTGTATTCAGTCTACTACTTGTACTGAAATATAAAAATTGGTCACTTGTGAAAGTTGACAGAACACGGGACCATCGAAATCTGTCAAAAGTTTAATTACATTATCTTCAACCAACACCAGACATATAAATAATCAAACCATTTGCGCTCTTCCACCTCAAGACAATAAGACATACATTCTTCAGTCTGTTCCCATCTCTTTTCAAAGTCAGTCAATGTTTGTCCCAACCACTCAGTTGGTCCTGGGTTTCTTACTGGGTCCTTGCAGCCACTGTTGGAGAGGCCCTGCAGTCTTCGGCTGCTTCTCAGGCCTGGTTTCTCCTGTGTGGCCCTCCTGTTTGACTTCCCCAGTGTCTGGCTCTTTCCTCTTGGAGGGTGTGCTGCTCTTTAGCCAGCCCATCATCATCTTACTGCCAGCTGAGGGCTTGAGCTCCTGTGGAAGGAAGTGTATATGATGAGGGGAGGCAGGGAGGAAAGTGTAGTATGTTATGGAGCCCATTATGTATTTTTACTCTTCAACATTTTAAATCTAGATATGTTAAGTGTTTAGAAAGGTTGTCTCAGACCAATGATCAGGAGCTATTCAATGATTGGAACACATCAGACATCTCAAATATGGGTATGTAGCTCAGTGAAGTCATGCAGTTATACTTTCTTAGCCTGAGGATCCACTGGCAGCAGGCACTCGGAATTGTTTTTGAGAGTTGTTGACCAGTGAAGAGACTGGGTGAAAGGTCAGTTTGTTTTTGGACTGATGCAGTTTTAGGGCGTCTAATGACTTCTCCTCACCAAAATCCAGCCATCTTCTGACCTCTGTCATCCTGCAACACAAGCAAAATCATTGGTGATTCTACCTCATACAAACTTTCATATATCAAGAACATACTTTACTCAAGAAGAGAGTTAATTTTTTTATTTTACTAGGCAAGTCGGTTAAGAACAAATTCTTATTTTCAATGACGGCCTAGGAACAGTGGGTTAACTGCCTGTTCAGGGGCAGAACGACAGATTTGTACCTTGTCAGCTCGGGGGTTTGAACTTGCAACCTTCCGGTTAATAGTCCAATGCTCTAACCACTAGGCTACCCTGCCGCCCCGAGTAATGTTTTAAACAGACCCATACCGGTCATGGATGCCTTGATGATAGGGGATGTACCCAGAGTGATCACAGTGTAGGTCTAGAGGGAATCTCCACTATGGGGAGTCCATCAGTCAAACAGTCCTGCAATGGTCAGCAACAGCCATCCTCTCCACTCACAGACTCCTTTGTCCTACATAAGGCAGAAATACATAAAATCGGTCAAAAGGCAAAGTTTACATTATTTCATTACTGCAGACAAACAGAAGGATCACAAAATGGGTCAGGATGGAGTCAGTGGGAGAGTGCTAAAGTATTTTTGAGAAGAAAAGGGAAGATGGGAGACCTCATCAGTGTAATCAGACTCAATCATCTTATTCTGAATGTTAGTTTTCTTAGTGATGAAAGGTGCATGTGTGGCTAGGCTCACCTCTTCCAGGTCTACAGAGCCTTCTTCAGACATGCATGTCTGTATCCTCCTTATAGGGTGTCCCCTCATCCTGGTCCTCTGTTTTCATGTGAGCGGGTCCTTGAGTCTGGGGGAAATAGATGAAGGGCTGCTTGTCTTTCTCCTGCTTCCATTCATAAAAGTCGTCAGCCAAGATGAAACAGCGCTGTCCTTTCAGCAGCGGATCCTGAATGAAGTGGTACACAAACATTCACTAATACACGGGGAACCAAGTTTGAGGATGCATGCTGTCCCAGTTGATGAGTTATGTGGATTTCATGTGAAGATGAATCCTACTCACTCTGCACCTTGTAGGACTTCTCTAGGCGGCTCCCGCTGCAACAGTTGTTGGTGCTGTACTGCATCTTGCTTGGGTCATTGCTGCCAACATCCACTCATCCACTGGGGCATTCTGAGGGAAAAGGGGTTGATGCAGACTGTCTTAGTTAATACACACATCTCTCTCTCCAGGCAGGGTGCAAATAAAGCCCCCCCCCCCCCCCCCCCCCAAGAAACATCAGCCCCCTAGCCAGGATCAGTTGAACACCTATACTTTGCATACCTTATCAAAATGTGTTTGGTACAAGGCTGGGCTCAAAGACTGTTGACTCTTGTTGTAGGAAGGTCAGTACGTATCCGAATCCCATTATTTCCACCTCGGTCTCTACTGAGAAGCGCCCTCCGCCTTCAGGATGAATGCAGCCAAAGATTAAGATTAATCTAACCCATGTATTTGTGATGCAGTCCTCCCACACGTCCTCAACCCAGTGTCTGATGAAACAACATGCAGTAATGAAATGCATGCATTGTGTATAGTACCGACAAATGTAACATTTTCCACAATGACTCAAAGGCAGCATTCCAAACACTTAAAAGACACCCTATCCAAACACTTAAAAGACAGCCCTCAAATTAAGTGGACACTTCTGATGATGTTTAATGAAGTCTGACGAGTATACACTTGCAGGGCAAGGGCGGAAGGAATTATTTTTAAATGGAAATTTGTCACTGTTCATCCAGCGATGATTGTGTTTTCAGCCACCGGTAGCTTGTGGGTGCTTTATATGTGCTACAGTCAATTATGATTGCATGTCTATATTAACTATATCATTATTAATATATGCCTACTGTATGAAAGCTAGCAAATTAATTAGCTAAATAAAGTTAGCCTGCCTAGCTGGAACTTCTGAAGAAGGAAAATGTTTAATTAAAAAAAATTCCAAAAGCAAACCAAACAAAAATATTGCTACTTTTATGAGATGTGTTTGTGCCGTCATGTCCAATAGTAGCACAATTTCTAACCTTTTTTAAATTAGTTTACTTGTATGTTTACTTATCCATATTGCCGTTGAGGTCTAAAATTTTGGCTTATTTTTCTTAGCGAATGTGCAATCATCGCGAATTGAATTGTGGGGGTTGTACACTCGTAAACTCGATCAGAAAGAAGGGTTGAGGGGCTTACATTGCGAATAATCCTTGTTTGGCTAATCGTTTGGACCAACGTCCAAAATGGTGAAGGGGATTAGCCCAAGGATATAAAGCGAGGGTAAGTGAACGAGGGTGTCTTTTTTTCTTCTTCAACCAGTCAGAATTTGGGTTTAATACTTTTTATGAAAAAGTTTGATCTTACTGATACATGGAGAGAGGTTTCTGGCCGGCAGATTGTTCACTTGGAGTAACAAAACAGGTTCCAGACAATCCAGAATAGGTTTTTGGCTTATATCCAAATGTATTGATAGTGTGTTACGACACATATTTTTACTATTCCCCTCACAGACCATAGGGCTATTTACATTGATATCAAAATATTTACCCCTGATACGAACCTTGGTAGAGCATCCTACTGGAAGCTAAATAGCTCGTTATTAAATAATCATGTAGTTAAGTTTGAGGTTAAAGATCTGCTCTCACACTTTTGGGAAAGGGCTTGTGAATAAAATCTTATTGCAAGAACTGGGATCTCTTTAAATTTGAAGTGTCCAAATACCTAAGCAAATATGGTAGTAATCTTGTTTAAGACCAGAAAAACTGAGGAGGAAAAGGTGCTCATTAATATAACTTCCCTTTCTCAGAGGTCCCCTGCCGGCCTCTCGGGGGAGGAGAATATGGAACTGAGTGAGTTACAAAATAAACTAGATAATATAGAAACTATATAAATAAACTGGGTAATATATATATATAGATTAAATAAACTGGATGATATATATAGATGAAATAAACTTGATAATATATATAGATTAAATAAACAGGATAATATATTGAGATTAAAAGTAGAAGGAGCCTTTATTAGATCAGGAAGAAATGGATTGAGGAGGGATCCTATTTCTTTAGACTTGAGAAATTTCACTCTACAAATAACACTATCCATAAATTAAACATTGATGGTGTTATTACAGATGACCAAAAATTAAAATGGCTAAATACTGTATACATTTTTACAGAAAATTGTATAGCTCTACGTACTGTCAGGAATCCACAGATATGTTTTTTAACTCACTGAATAATGTTCACTCTATCAGTGATATAGATCCTAAACAGTGTGATGAACCCATCAAAGTTGAAGAGATTATAGAGTCTATCAAACATCTAAAGAACAATAAATCACCAGGTGTTGATGGAAATACATCTGAATTTTACAACTTATTTTCTGAACAAGTAGCTCCCTTCCTATTTGAAGAGTATTAAAAACAATGTTCTCCCTCCTACAATGAGTCAGGGGTTAATAACACTGATACCTAAGCCTAAAAAATAAGTGCTGCTCATCGATAACTGGCGTCCAATTTGTCTTCTTAATAATGACTATAAGATATTAGCCTCACTACTTGCAAAAAGAATTAAAGAAATCCTGGATGCAATCATTGATGAAACACAGTCTGGCTTCATGAGGAACAGACATATGTCTAACAATGTCAGACTAGTATTAGACGTACTTGACTACTCAGACCTAATAACTGAGGATAGCTTCATATTATTTCTAGATTTTTATAACGCATTTGACACAGTAGAGCATCAGTTTCTCTTCCACTCCCTTGAGAGACTTGACTTTGGGGATTTTTTCTGTAAGGCTATTAAGACTCTTTATGCAAATGGTAACAGCTCTATCAAATTGAAATATGGCACCTCGCCTAGATTTGAGTTAAAGAGAGGAATTGTGTGACACCTTCATATTATGGAATTCCAGTAAAATAAGAACTTACATATTTAGGCATAACCATTACAAAGGATCAGAAGTCTAGAGGCTTACTAAATTTTAACCCTCTTATTAAAAAAACCCAGAAGAAGCTAAATCAATGGCTACAGAGGGATTTATCTTTAAAAGGTAGAGTCCTAATAACCAAGGCCGAAGGCATCTCTAGACTAACATATGGCGCTCTATCTTTATATCTTGACTGTAAAATAAGCAAGGAGATAGACCAGATGCTTTTCAACTTTCTGTGGAGAAACCGTACCCACTACATTAGGAAAACTGTTGTAATGAACGCTTATGAGAATGGTGGACTGAATTTTCTGGACTTTACTACTTTAAATAATACTTTTAAGATCAATTGGATAAAACAATTCCTAAGACGACCCACTTCTATCTGGAATGTTATTCCTCATCATGCCTTCTCTACTTTTGGTGGCCTTAACTTCATATTGTTTTGCAATTATAATATTGACAAAGTTCCAGTGAAACTTTCTGCTTTTCATCTGCAGGTTTTCTTGCCATTGTCCTTAATTTATAAACACATTTTTTTCTCCACACGGATATTATATATGGAATAATCGGGAAATATTGTATAAAAATACTTCTTTGTTTTCAGAATATTGGTTCTGAAATAATATCCTATTGGTGAGCCAACTGGTAAATGCAGATGGTCTTTTACTCAGTTATAAAGGATTCTTATCACTTTACAAGGTTCCTGTAACACCTAAAGATTTTGCAATTGTTTTCGATGCCATTCCCTCAGGTGTTGATCTGTTATCCAGGAACGTGTCAAGACCTGACCCTCAGAGCCTACCTTCTGTTGACTCATCAGTAGGAAAGATTTGTTTCTCTTTTGGTCCATTCAACAACAGAGCGATGCGATCCTTGTTTCAGCAGGTTGTATCTATACCTTATGTCATGCCTTATTGGAATGGATTTATTGATAATATCTGTTGGGAAAACGTTTGGATGTTGCCACACACATACCTACTTGTTAACAAAATTAAGGAAGTTTCCTTTAAAATTATTCATAAATATTATCTTGCCAACCACTATATGAAGAAGTTTAAGGAAAACATCAACTCAAATTGCTCCTTTTGTAGTAACCACCCAGAAACGGTGTTGCATCTTTTTGGGCATTGTATTCATGATAGAATACTGTGGCAAGACATCAGTAGGTTTATAATTGAACATATTTATGAAGATTTTATACTATTGCGGAGAGATGTACTGCTTGGATTCTTTACATACAATAGAAATAAGCTGAAACTTAATATATATATATATATATATATATATATATATATATATATATATATATATATATATATATATAT